>NC_083343.1:36517513-36815108 GCF_019175385.1 Lycium barbarum | reverse complement strand
ATTTCATAACTCGTTGGTACGTTCACTGGTTTTGGATGATGATAATATTGACCAGTTGACAATTTTTGAAGCTATGTCAGGGATTCATGTTAATTGGAGAAACAGCTTATTATATCCAAACAAGGAAGTGGCTCAGATATACAGTCTGGCGGCACATTGGGGTGTTAAATAGGGAAACTTCCAACAACCTATCTGTGTCTAGCTTTGGGCGCAATGAACAAATTACTGGAAATAAGGCAAGAGATCATTGAAAGAAGTGAAAAGAGGTTGGCAAAATGGAAAAGTCAATATTTGTCTCTTGGAGGCAGGATGGTTCTGTATTAGGTTCCATATCTACTTATGTGATGTCCCTATTTCCACTACCAGTTAAAGTGGAAAAGACACTGGATACACTGAGGAGGAGTTTTGTATGGCGAGGAAACAAGGAGAATAAAGCTTTTCATTTGATTAATCGGAAGGCTCTTACATCCAGAAACAAAGAGGGTGGTCTTGACATTAGAGATCTGAGATTGCACACAAAAAGCTTACAGTCAGCGGCTGTGGAGATATAGTTTTGTAGAAGTTAAGTTTTATGGAGACAGGTGATCGACTGCAAATATGACCAAGAATCCCCATGCTGCACAAATACTGTGAATTGCACTAATGGTGTGAGTAATCGGAAGGCAATTAGATCTCACTACCCTGATTTCGTTGGTAACTCTGGATATACCATTGGTAGTGGTAGAAAAGTGACTTTCTGAAATGATAACTGGTTTGGTCATGCCCCTCTAAAAGATCTCTTTTAGAAAAGTAACATTTGGTCATGCCCCTTTAAAAGATCTCTTTTCTGATTTATACAATTTGGTATCTACTCTTGAAGCTTAAGTAGGAGAGCTGTGGAATCAACAAGGGTGGAACTTCAGCTTCAGAAGATTACTTAATGATTGAGTTGTTGAATTATTGAAGCATCTGGAATTGTTTCAGGGCACAACTACTGAAGACTCGTTGACATGGAAGGGCAGCAAAAAAAAAAGTTGTTTTCAGTGAAGCCAGCTTATTCCTTATTCTCATACAATGGGCAACAATTGGCCTTGGAAGCAAATCCGGAAAATCAATGCAGCCTTTAGAAGTTGTTTGTTTTTGGAATCTGGAATTGGCATCCAGCATAGTCGTCGTGCTGAAAATTAATATAATTACTACCTTTCTCAAAAGAAAAAAGAAAAATAGCAGGTTCAGCTAAATTCGGCAGATTAAAACATGTTGAGTCAATAACTTTGTCACTGTTCAACATACCCAAACTTTGTTTGGTTTTAAGACTCATCAAGTAAATTTGGGTTAAAATGGGTCATAACCCAACCTGCCCAACTCAAAATTAGTTTTCCATTTGTTTGTTTTCTATAATCTACTTATTAATCATCAATAAGAAACTCGAAACTTTTTTTCTACAGAGAGAGAGAATGTGCGCATAACATACGGAGAGACAAATATAAATACTAAACAAAACAGTACTTTTTAGAGCTTTAACCATTTTAAGGACCCAAATAGACCTAAGCTTTGAGATGGGTTACTTTGGGCTATGTAATTGACCCATCAATCCATGTAAAATTCAAGTTTGGACGGGTTATAGCGTTACAATTTTTTGGTAAATTTGGCATTTCTATGTGGTAATTATCTCCGGTGTTTTAGATAATGGGTACCTTCTGGGTCTGAGAACTAGAATATGTATAATTATGTCAAAACATGTAGTCTAAGAGAGAAGGAACTAATCAATGTTAGCAAAACTTCGAAGTGTGCTCGCTGCTCACAAGATTGTTCCTTACATCCATATGTTGGTCTTGTTTACAATATAATATAATGAGACATCGAAGAACTTATGAAGCACTGGCTTTTTGAATTATAAATGCATAAAGAGGAACAAACATGAAAAATCACAGAAAACCTATATTTCAGAGCTATTGATGACTATGTCATGTTTCCATAGAAAATGATATACTTATTTTCATCTTTATGACTTGTTGTCCACTTGTCTCTTTAGAAGTGTCATATAATCCACTTTTTCCTGCCTAAGGAGGCCTTGAACTCTGTTGTAAGGCTTACTGCTTTACTTCAATATTAGTAGCATCTGCCTTTTGTTGAAAAATAGAAGGAAAAAGAAAACAAATGATATTCACTGGGCTAAGACAAACCCCCCCCCCCCAAAACCCCCCACCCCCCTTTCAAGTAAAAGCTTCCACGGCCGGTTGACCATTCTTTGTGGTTGAGCCTGTGCTCGACACGGGCAACACTCACCCGTAGAACAAATTAAAAACAATCATCAAAAAGCTTTTATATAAAATTAAAAGAAAATCATCCAGAAGCTGTTTACATATTTTGTTTTAATTAATGAATTAATATTACCAAAGAAAGGACAACAAAGAAATATCATTTTTTTAGTTGGTGGACGCGAACTTCGACAATTAGGAAACTACTCCCTCTGTTTGATTATGTGTCTCACTTTCTTTTTTAGTCTCTTTAAAAAAGAATGTCACTTTCTATATTTAGCAACTTTTCAATTTCATCATCCCACATGGTATGCTTAAGACCACAAGATACAAAGGACATTTTAGTACATGATACACATCTTTAGTTTAAGACCAAATGATTCAAAAGTCTTCTTTACTTTCTTAAACTGTGTCTAGTCAAACTAAGACACATAAAATGAAACGGAGGTAGTACAAGAAATCAGATTTTTGCAATTAACTTAATGATTGGGAAGACTATACAATCATATTTCTAGGCCGACAATCTTTAGTGTGTGAACAATATAACAGAGCTCAGCATGAGACTACGGTGGCTGCTACACAAGTTCCCCAGCTGGAATGTGCTCATGTGGACAAAATGAAAATGGTTAGATTCATGGCACGGATATCTCATTTAAACAAAGATGTACAACCACATATACACTTGATATCACCACAAACTTCAAGGGATTGAAAAGACCATTATTGTCGAAATAGAATTGGAAGCATGCCAAAAGTTATTAACTTATAACCTATGGAACCAAAGGGCATCCTTACCAGAAGGACGATGAGCATTAAGACCACCATTAGGGACCAAAATTTCTAAACGACCTTTTATGGGCTTCACAACTTTCTGGAGAATCTCTTGACGTTCCTTCAAACTCCGGTGAATAACACTGGTATCCCCAACATAAAGAATATCAAATGCAACATCTATTGACATTTAATGTTAAGGGAGACAAAAGCCAACCAACTTAATGGAGTCGAAAGGACAAGCATCGCTGACGTTAACACACGCTTGTTTCCTGCTGAGCTGCTAAATTTGAACACAGTGTAGAAAGAAAAGGATACAGCATAACTGCAGCACAACAAAAATCTAACTCATTATGCCAATGTTTTATAGGAATGAACCAATAAAGTAGTAATGTTCTAACAACAAACCTGCCTATCACTATCAAGACCCTCTCTTGCCGCCTTTGCTATGATAAAGGTAAGAAATTTATAATGAGAAGTCAGGCAATTAAGAGACAAAGACAGGTTTACAATAGATTAACATATCATCGCACAACTGAAAATGCACCAAAAACTGGCAGACAACAACAGATTTTTGTGGAGAAAAAATGTCAATGAAGGATCATAAGCACCTATTTCTTGATTGGAACCAAACTCGGCAAAGCGGTTCATTGATGCATCCCAAACCAACATTTCACCATCAAGTATGCACCTGATCAAAATAGAGGTAAGGAGAAATGCAGTTGTAGCAGAAAAGGTAAGTATGCCTCATTACAAGGCAAGATACAATAGAAATAGATGTCCAAGCTCTGCTCAGTTCAGAAAATGACGAAGTATTTTTCTTTTTTTCAGATAATAACAAGTCGTCAGAGATACTTGATGCCATCAACCAAAGACAAACCAAAAACTTCACTTCATGTCACACTAGTTATGGGGATGTACCAGCATCAAAGAAGGCTGCTATCACAAGATAGAGGATCACGCTGCACATGCCTGTTGGGAGTTCCTCCACAAAATAGGCTAATTCTTCTTCTCTTCCTTATACAGAACTTAGGCTACATTATCAATCTGCGTCAATTCCCCAAAGTTTCTCATTCCTGCAATCTTGCATCCCATCCTCCACTGACCCCCAACCCCACCCTTCCCTTTCCCCTAACCAACCCGAAAAAAAGGGGACAGGGAAATGAGAGACAGCTGTGATCATAAGACCCAGGCCCATGACATCATCACATAAAAATATTGAAACTGAATTAAGACACCGGCAAACAAAGTACCCTACTAGAATCTTGAGTACAGTGATCGACAGGAATGTGTATAGAATATTGGGTCTCATAGGTAGAAAACCATGCCTTTTGCAAAGTTTTTATTTTTGGTATACTCCAATTCTTGTATACGGGCACATTTTTGCCTTTTCTTTAAGGAAATGAAATTTATTAATTAATCAAAAAAGTGATGACAGGCATCAGGTGGATTTGGTAGCGAATCTAGACATGGAATAACAATTAACAAATCATAGGGCGATGTCGACAAAGTAGGGGAAAAAGACGAGAATGGAAGCTTTGGGATTGAAACGTATGTTTGCTTACTTGTCAGCAAGAATATTCTGTGTAATGACATCTGACATTCCATGAGCATACTCTTGATGATCAAGAAAGTTTCTGCATGCAAATTGAGTAAATATAGCACTTAGAAGTACTGTAAGCCTATAACAATTCGTTATGAGAACCATAGCATTTGCATATCACGCTTACTTGGCAATTACCAAAATTAAATAAAAAGTCAGTAGGATACAAGAGGAAAAATTCATTTGCAAATTCAGATAAACTGAGCAAATATTTGTGACCCTAAAAAGCAAAGATTAAATGATGCCAAGAAAATGCAACACAATGGAGGAATTAGATAGTAACTTATGAAAATGGTACCTTGAGAAGAAGTTTAGCTCAGAATTGTTTTTATGAATCTGGATGCGATCCCCGTCAAATTTGCACTCAACAACTACTTCCTTCCCGTGAAGCTGTTCACATTTGAATCAAGGTAACATGAGAAAAATTTAATCAATAGAAAAACTACCATCATTAAAGCAAATTTCATAAAACCTTTTTCCACGCAGCAGACGCATTGCTGACCCTAAGAGCCAGCTGAGGGCGGACAGCTTTTCCAACTTCAATGTCCTGCGGAAAACAACACAGTAGCAATTACCCTATTGAAGAAAAATATAAAACGAGAGGAAGGAGAGAACTTAAGTGATATCATTGACATCCCAGTTCAAAAAAAAGGATCATACTAAATATCATAATTTTTCCACGAGCAGTGGAGCAAGTTCCTTCCACAAAAAGGTTTTGTCAAACTGCTACTTGATATTAAATATGTTAGTGTACCGTCACATTCAAACTCTAACTCTTGTTACGTAAGCTTTGCATATGCAGTCTCAACTTCATTTGAGGATGGTTGCATTAAGTTGATTTTAACATAAAATTTAGGCGTAATACATAGTTTACCGCCTGAGTTTGTACCAAATCCCCTTTACACACCCCTTGACTACGGGAATCATTTTACACACCAAACGTTTCACCAAAGGTGTCTTTTATGCACCATTTTTATTACGTTACATGTGTGTTTAACCAAAAAGTTAAGCGTGCTAACCCTACCAAAAAAAAAAAAAAAAAACTTGTCCATATTCTTATTTAGTGACACAAGTCAAATTGTTATCTTTTCTTTTTTAAAAAACAAATTATTAATCATTAAATTAAATCACTCGTCTTCCCAACCCTTCTTTCTTCCCTTTTTTTCGCAGCTGTTGCCCAACCCCTTCATCCCTTCTCTTCTTTTTCTTTCTCAAATCAATGGACATAGTTCACTAGTAAGACACCACCCAAATCTGTTTTGCTTGTTTGTTTGCCTTTAATTTGTTGTAGATTTCCTCAATAAATTGAAGAAGATGGGGGCCTCTGATTGGAGGTATAAACCAAGAATAGAACCTCCGATCAAAATTTCGCCAGTGACCTGGCTATTTCCACAAATCGCTATGTGTCTACTTTCTGATTTTGGTGTAGAAACCTGAAAAAAAGGGTCGCTGCTCTTAGGTCAGTGTGCAGGTGTGATGGCTTCCTTGCGGGTCTGTTCAATGGTGATTCAAATGGTATAGCTATGGTGCTTTAAGGAAGGTGTTTCTGTTTCTGAAAGTAGGTTTATCGGGAGATGAAGGGGTTGCAGTGTGTTGTGGATTTTGATTTGAATGTTGGTGCTTGTGCTGGTGGCAACTATGGCTGTGGTGGTGATAAGGTGGTGGCAGTGGTGATTTTAATGGAGCAAGAAGGTGGGCCTTGGACGGAGAAGATGCCAGCCTAAACTTTCTTTTTTTTTTTTCTTAAAAATAAATTGTCAATTGGAGTGTAACTTAGGTATTTTCATTTTTACTTGAGTTATAACACGTGTCACGTTTTGATTGGCGCATGTAATGCAACATCAATGAAGAAGTGGTCAAGTATGCAAGAGGTGTGGATTAGTCACATTCGGTAAATTATCGGGTGTGTAAAATGATTCCCGTGGTCAAAAGTTGTGTAAAGGGGACTTGGGTACAACCTCAAGGGGGAATTATATATTACTACCTCCGTCCAATTTATGTGACTCTTTCCTATATCTAATAACAATTTAATTTTAAAATGTCCAATTACCCTTAATGGGATGATTTTTAGCCACACAAATATCTATGGTTTATTTTAGATGACAAGTTTCAAAAGTCTTTCTTTCTTAAATACCGTTCCCAGTCAAACACCATCACATAAATTGAGACGGAGAGAGTATTATTAAAGCACACAAATTGGGACGGAGAGAGTATTATTAAAACATAGTTGGATAGTTGATATATTCTACTCATATTCGGCTTTTACAATGATACTCATTCTTTGACAATATTCGACTTTGATAATGTCACAATCATTTGTGTCTCATTCTATTGACAGTAGTACTACACTAATTCTCTACGTTGGCACTCTTTTACTGCCTTCTCTACATCTCTTTCGAGCGGTTCCTTCTCTACATCTCTTTCCTGCATATGACACTAATTCTCTATTTTCAAACTCCTTTACGGCCTTTTCTACTTCATTTTCCTGTTCTGGGTTATGAACATTGTCGTACTATATATGTAAAGAAAATTGACCTTCTCCCTAACTCAGCCTCGTTAACTCACAAGGTGAGAATTGTCCAAGAACATATAAGGAGATAACACCTACTATTCCCTTCATCAATGTGGGCATTCTAACACTCCATGTATAATTTTTTATTTAACTTTGAAACATCCGTCTAGTTTCCTCATCTTAGATTTCCCCATCCACCACCAATAACAATACACTGTGTAATCCCACAAATGGGGTCTGGGGAGGGTGGGGTGTACGCAGACCTTACCTCTACCTTTGTAGGGTAGAGAGGTTGTTCCCAATAGACTCTCGACTCAATAAAACGTTTCTCAAAATAGGGTTGAAAAATACAAGAGTAGATAAGCTATGGTAAAAATATTGAAGGAAAGAAAATACTAACAGCAAAAATAGTAAAGATAGTCAAAGTAAAGGAACAACAATAGTACTACAATTGAAAAATAGGATAACGGTAGAATAATAATTATAATTTTATTTTTATCAAGACTAATAATAATAATGGTACGGAGAAGATGGAGCAAATAAGGTGCTCTAAACTAGAACCATGCTCTCCCACAGAAAAGAGAAATCGCTCGACTACCCACTAACCTCCATGCTTTTCTATTTAGGGTCATGTCCTCAGTGAGCTGAAGATATGCCCAGTCCTATCCAATCACCTCTTCCCAATTCTTCTTCGGTTTACCTCTACATCTCCATACGCCTATCAGTTCCAACCTCTCGCACCTCTTCGCTAGGACATATGCGCTCATCCTCTTCACATGCCCGAACCATCTTAGCCTCGCTTCCTGCATTAGGCCACTCCCACCTTGTCTTGTATACCCTCGTCCTGAATCTTGTCTCTCCTATTATGCTCACACATCCATCTAAGCATCCTCATATCCAATACTTTCATGTTCTGGACATGCGAGTTCTTGACTAGCTAACACTCTACCCCATACAATGTAGTTGGTCTAGCAACACTCTATAAAACTGACCTTTAAGTCTTGGTGGCACAATCTTATCACATAGGACATGAGATGCGAGCCTCCATTTCATCCACCCCGCTCCAATATGTGTGACATCATTGTTGTCTCCTTATTTTCTTGGATTATTGACCTCGGATACTTGAAGCTCCCTCTATTAGGAATGACTTGTGTATCAATCCCCATTTCCACATCCGCCCATGTGAGGCATAATTGAACTTGCACTTCATGTACTCTATTTTAGTCCTGCTCAACCTGAAACCTTTAAACTCTAAGGTCTGTCTACAAACCTCCAGTCTATCGTTAAATCTGTCGCCTGTTGCGTAAATCAATACTATGTCATCTGCAAATAACATACAACATGGTACCTCTCCCTGAATATGTCGTGTCAATTCTTCCATCAACAAGGCAAATAAAAACAGACTAAGAGTTGATCCCCGGTGCAATCCCATCTCAACTGGGAAGTGTTCTGAGTCTACTCCCACTGTTCTCACTCGATTGTTGGCTACATCGTACATGTCCTTAATCACTGTAATGTATGCCACAAGGACACCTCTCGACTCTAAACATATCCATAAAACCTCTCTTGGGACTTTGTCGTACCTTTTCTAGGTCAATAAACACCATATGTAAGTCTATTTTCCTATCCCAATACTGCTTCAACAATCTCCTTAAAAGATGAATGGCTTCCATAGTCTATCACCCCCAACATGAATCTGAATTGATTCTCGAAAATAGACACATCCCTCCTCATCCTCATCTATACCACCCTCTCCCGCACTTTCATTGTGTGGCATAGTAGTTTGATCCACCAATAGCTTATTTATAAGATTAGACACTACTGATTGTATCAATTGATTAGCTTAATTCTAGAAGACATCCGGAGAATAGAAAATTTTCCTTTTATTGTAGTTGATGTCTTCCCTTAATTAGTTATAAGATTCATGGTATAAATACCCCTTCCCATGGAATTAAACATATACTGACACACATTTACAACGTCAATCACGATTGAGAATTGTTAATTTTTAAGCATTGAACTAAGGAAGAAGATATAAAGATCACCTACTTCAGAAATTCAAAGGCCTTAACCAAGTGTCAAGTTGTTGATGATGAAATCTAAATCTTAATATGCATACAGGAAACAAGTAATCATATGCATACAGGAAACAATTAATCACTGCTTCAGACATTGCTTACAACACTTCACAAAACCTGTCATCTTATCCTTTCTTCCCAAAATGCCCAATGACATCTCTGTGACTCTCTAAATCAAGCTTTAACAAAAGAGTAGGTTGATGACCACTGAAAGCAGACAAATATAGGATATCTGACAATCATCATAAGCGCACCAGTTGAGGAAGTAAAGCATTTGCTCGTCTCTCGGACAAGAAGTTACTCTAGGATTTGTGGCAAAGTGCAAGCAATGAACAAATCAGTGTTTTGGATGGCGCGCGGCGACAAAAGGCAACAAGGGCCTGCCTCGCCTTAAGGCGAGGCGAGCGACGAGGCGCTCGCCTTTTTGAAGTGCGGCACCAATAAATACCAAAAAATTAAAATATTTAATTGCATATATAAATAATCAAAATCTCACTAGCAATAACATATTAGCAAATATTTCAATTCAAAAATCTAGAACTTGAATGACTCAATAATTCATAAGTGATAAGACAAGCAATACTAAAATTCAAGCAATAGTGCAATACTAAAAGTCTATTCAAATTCAAGATCTTCAATAGAAAAAAGAGGTGAAAATAGAAAAAGAAAAAAACAGAGGAGAAAATAGAAAAAGAAAAAAACCGAGGAGAAAAAAACAGAGGAGAAAAAACAGGGACGCGTACAGAAAAAGAAGAAGAGAATAGACGAAGGAAAAAAATGCATAAGTCGCCGGAAACAGAGGAGGAGTCACCGGAAAAAAAAAGGAAGAAGAAGAAGAGAAGAAGAAGAAGGAGAAAGAGAAGAAAAAGAAAGAGAAGAAGAAGAAGAAGAAGAAGAAGAAGAAGAAGAAGAAGAAGAAGAAGAAGAAGAAGAAGAAGAAGAAGAAGAAGAAAGAGAAGAAGAAGGAGAAGAAGGAGAAAGAGAAGAAGAAGGAGAAGAAGCAGAAGAAGAAGGAGAAAGAGAAGAAGGAGAAGAAGAAGAAGAAGAAGAAGAAGAAGGAGAAAGAGAGAGCGTACCTGAAAAGCTTGAAGGAGAAGAGAGGAGGAGGCAAAAAAAAACCCTAGCCGCTGTTTTTCTTTTGATAAGAAATTTCATTTAAGTCTTCAACTTCTTTTAATTGCTTTTTAAAAAAAAAAAAAAACCCCACTGTCGCCTCGCCTCGGCGCCATTAGCACCTTTGGCGCGCCTTTTGAAGGTGACCTCGCCACAGCCCTAAAAGGCGGCAGAGCCACTCCTCGCCACGCCTCTCGAATTTGGCGAGAAGGCGCTCGCCTTTCACAACACTGGAACAAATATCTACCAAATTATAGGCCGATATATACACTTAGTCACCAAAGTAAAAAAAAATAATGAGATTTTACAGTTACTATAAGTGGAAATCCAATATCTACCAAAAGTACCAAGGCAAGATAAGAAGTACGTCATAAGGTTCAATATGAGAACTTGAATCAAACCTGGCGTTTATGCCGTTGACTTCTGTCACTCAACTTTTCACAAACTAGTTTTAAATCGCATGTGACGTTGAATAAGTCCTCTGCATCTGGATGGAATTCATGGAAGATGCTTTTTTCGCTAATTCCCAACTTAAGATCTAAATGATGAAGACAAAAGTCAGTGGCAAATTGAAATCATTAGGCATGGAGGGAGATTCTAGAGTTTAAGCATTGACAAAAAAATCATCAAACCTTTGAGAATTATCATTATAATCCATTTCATTTCTTGAGCATTTGTTTTCCTGATTATATCAGACAGAATTGAAGTCTTCTCTGCTCTGTTAAAACAATAAAATATATCTTCGTGAGGCATAAGCATAACAAGCTAAGTAAATTGTAAATGTTGTAGCAACAAAGTATCTAATCAAGTTCTTTCCAAAATAATGGTCTCTCAAAGAAGCAACCGAAATATACAACCTAAGTGCATTCCACAAACCACCTGCAATAGGTCTAGGCTTTAAGTTAACAATGCAACAGATGACAGATCTAAGGTTTAACAATAAAAGTCTAAGTCTGGATATGCTGTAGCACGATGTCTTCAAGTATGGCAATTGAAATTCTGCTCTGCTCTTAAGCATCAGAAGAATTCATTAAAACAAAGAAGTTTAGGATCGAAATTAACAAACCAGCAGGGCAACCAAAGAGCAGCAAGATGGTCATGGCATTTCTTTCCATCTCTTTGCAGTACGTGATGGAATGTATCACCTCTATCAGAGCAGTTCTAATAAAAAGAGTAGCACAAGTTTTCACATTTTTTAAAGTTCCTGGAAGTTTATCAGCTTGATAAACTCTGCTTCTTCCTCCTTTGTCTATAAACGTATAAGATGCTTAATTATTTGGTAATCCGCACCCCTATAACTAAAGTGTTGATATAGAAAAGCAATCGTCTTGACCATTTTAGAAAATTGAATGCTAGAGATAGAACTCAATTTTCAACTCTAGTCTCTATCTCTTTAATCATTTGCATTTCTACCTAATCTTCTATACCTATAGGAACCTCGTGGTGCTCCAAAGAAATAACGGACAAAAGGCCTATTCCTCAACTGCACAAAATCCTTTTTTACTCCATCGAAGACTCCTTTTTCTCTTTCTCCATATGGTCCACATAAGTGCTAACGGAGCAACATCATATGTGCTGTTTCTTTTTTTTTTTTTTTTTTTTTTTTTGGCTTCTAAAAGTCCAGCTAAACATTGTTTATTTCATCATTCACCGACACAATTCTAAGCCATCTCAAAGTTTCCCATCATAGACAAGATGCTATCTGACAGTGTAAAGAGAGGTAGGGCTGGGGAGGATACATCAGCGTGGAATCCCACTTATGGAACTTGTTTCCCCTAATTATTTTTTTGATGTTTAGGGAACTTGTTTTCCTAGAGAAAATATTTTCCAAAGACATTTCGACCAATCAAACATGAAAAAATTGGAAACTATTTTCCTCCATAGCAGAAACACTCATACAAAAATTGGTAATCTACAAATATGGAAACTTCATCACCTGTTTTCACTGGAGGCCAAGTGATCAAGGAAGTCATTTAGTTCCTTAATTGTTAGCCCAGCAGAGGCCATTCCCTGTCTTCGCTGGAGGACCTATTCACAAGCAGTAATTCAATATATGTTAACAGAAAATCCATATGCATATTACAATCTCAGTTTTCTAAGAGAAAAAGTAAACCAGAAACATTAGCAACATAAGGATCTCAGAGGAGAAAAACAATAAAGTTGTAATTTAGCTTGTCATTTTAAAGCTACAAATGGTTAAGGAAATAATGGTGTAGTCATTAAGGTGCTGATTTGTTGGGAAAATTTAGCTCCAAAAGTTAAATTTTAAAAAGATTATAAAAAACTGGGAATAATGGAGCTACATCAAAAAGCAGTTCCTTGAGTTTCTGCCCCAGCTTAGACCTTAAGGACAAGGTCAATCTGGAACAAGAAGGGAATTTTACGAATTGAACGACGAGCATAAATAAATGCAGAGAAATAAAGACGGGGAAAATCTCTTATAGTTGTATCAATCTAAAGTCAAAAGTATTTCGAAACACGAAAAGGGCATCAAAGTGCTAAGCTCCTTGAAGCACACCACGAAAAGAGAGAAGTGAAGTGTGCATTTCTTTCACAAGATAAAGTATCAACATTTATATGAAGTTAGTATTATAATAATCAAATAAGCAAACCAACAAAAAACATTTAATTAGCCATCAAATTGCAATTAAATAACTAATTTCAACACCTAATATCCAATAATGCTGATATTACTTATTAGTCCAGCTCTTCAAATTTGAGACTTAAAGAATATGTTTTTAATCTTATTTACTTAGTGAGTAATTGGTTGAATGGCACATTAACTGAAGCGCATGGCTTCACCTATGAAGTGATAACCCCTCGCTTCGCATCGCTTCATTTCTTTATGATAATGCTGATATTACTTATTAGTCCAGCTCTTCAAATTTGAGACTTAAAGAATATGTTTTTAATCTTATTTACTTAGTGAGTAATTGGTTGAATGGCACATTAACTGAAGCGCATGGCTTCACCTATGAAGTGATAACCCCTCGCTTCGCATCGCTTCATTTCTTTATGCAACGAAGTGATGGCTTTTAATAATACCTGTCAAGTGTGTGAGGTAAATTAACCAAGACAGTATTGTGACACATGCACTCAATAGAACGGACACCTCAGATCATTTTGTTGGAGAATGAACCTCGGCTTTCTTAGATTTTGTGATACATGAATTATCTTCATTCACGTCTTAGGAAATAAAATGTATTGCTTTGTTAATGAACTAGGAAAGAGGAAAAAATATAGAATTAAATTAGGGTACGTACATGCTTAAAAAAGTCCTATAAATACCTAGGCACTTGGGCTATTTTATGTAAGCAAGTCAAGTCAAATAAAGAAGAATCACCTCCTCAGCTTGTCTTCAAGAGAAGTTGAGTGAGTTGAGAGCACTCCCCCCCCCCCCCCCCCCCCACCCCGGATGTTCAGCATTTGGTATCAAAGCCAATTGTATTAAAGGACCTGTGAGAATTGAGAGTCAAAGGCAAAGAGATCTTGTTGAAAGATTTTGAAAGAACTAAAAATCATGTCTTCATCAAATTCCTCTTAGCAACTTGTTCCTGTATGTACATAAGAGAACTAGCAAACATTGGTAGTGAAGATGAAAGCTTTTTTTCGCTAAATAAAGGTAAAAGTGAAGAGAAAAGCTTTTAGCTGAAGATTTGTGGGAGGTGACCAAGACAGGAGGAAGTCTATTTGAGTTTTCTAAGGATCCCATAGTTGCTCACCTACAAATTTTCAAAGCTGAGAACAAGAAAAGAGTCTAAGGCTCTAACAAATCGACATGCTTCAATATCAGAAGCAATTTTTGTTAAAATTATGTGTTGCTCTTCTCTAAAAGAAATATGAAAAATGTTGCAGACAGAATATCAAGGGTCAGAAAGGACCAATATTATCACTTTGAAAAGACAACTTGAAAACTTAAGACCGGTGGAGACGAAGAACGTGACGCAATTCTTAAACAAGTTGATGGAACTTGTGAATCAAATCTAAATATTACGAGAGGATCTTTCGGAAGATATGATTGTCGAGGAAGTCGTTGAAAATTTGGCTAAAAACTTTGCATCTCTTCCTTGGAGGATTCTAGAGATATTGCAAATATTTTTACAGAATTGATTAGTGCAATTGAGGCAGAAGAATATGAGACATCATGGAATTGGTCTTGAGCTAGATTTACAAGCCAAGACTATGGTCAACCCAAGCTCTTCAGGGAAGGGAAAAAATTTAATGGAAAAGGTAAAGCTACAAGAAGAAAAATGTAGCTCAATCTTCTTACAACCATTGCGAAAAGGAAAAGATCCCACCACAGCACCACCTTCGAAATGTAGTTATTGGAAAAAGTATCGCCGGATGGAAAAGCTCTGTTTCCAAAAGCAAAGGCAGCAACAACAATAACAGGTAAACCTTGTAGCAGATGAGGAAGAAGAAGAGGAGACAACTTTGTTATTGGCAGTCCAGGAGAAAGAAGTTGAACTTCAAATTTGAGATACCGAAGGATGTTTTGTGAATTCCAACCACAAGGTTTGAGTGTTGAGAATGAACATTGTATCAGTAAGAAGAAAAGGCCTTCTTAGATTTCTGTGATTCAATCATTATCTTAGTTCATGTATTACGAAATTAATTTAAGGATACATGTATTGTTTTGTCCATGAACTAGAGAAGAGCAAAAAGTTTACAATTAAATTAAGGTATATGTACTAGACTAAGTGCATACTAGGAAAGTTCTATAAATACACAGGCACTACAGCCATTTGAAGTAAGCAAGTTGAGCGAAATGAAAAAGAATCATTTCATCCACTTGTCTTCAACAGAACTTGACTGATTTGAGAGTATTCCTCATTCACGAATTTCCAACGCATTTCACGCTCGATTACTCAAAGAAATAAAAGTTCTTAATAAATTCTCTTACTTCAACCTCTTAGTACTTACTTCTTTTTTATATTGTAGTTCAACTGTGGAAATCATCAATTGGCAGAGCTTCTTTCGTAGATTCCTTCTAATTGTCCAATTTTTACTGTATATTTTCAATCTAATTGGGCTGATTGTGTAGTTGACAAATTGATTTGAATAAATATGTCTAATTTCCATTCCAGTGTTGTTAAAGGCGTGCTTAAACCCTGAAATAAGGCTCAAAACATGCTGAGCGCTTCGCCTTGCTTAATGTGCGCCTCATTGTCATCATTAAGGCTCTAAGACATACTTCTTCTTGCCAATGAGCACTTCATTAAAGAGCAATACTAAACAACTAATATTTCACTTTATTGTTATCTTTTTTCAATTTCTTTGTCCATATATTTGTTATTTATGCTTATAATGATTAGTCTTGGATTAAAGATATATATATATATATATATATATATACAACAACAACATACCCAGTGAAATCCCACAGTGTGGGGTTTGGGGAGGGTAAAATGTACGCAGATCTTACCTCCATCTCGGAAGATAGAGAGGCTGTTTCTAGAAGACCCTCGGCTCAAGAGAAAACATGATGGGAAAAGGTCAGATAAGCAGAAACAGTTCAAAGCAATACGAAAATGAAACTAACGAAAGCGAAAAAGCCATGATAAAGCAGTATGAGAAAATAGACACAGTAGCTACCACAGATAAATACGATAATGGTGGTACACGGACCAACATATAGTTGCACGAATCAAAGGAAAAGAAAATGAAGATCAAAACTGCTATATATATATGTATTTGTATTTCTTCCGTTTGCGCTTTTTTTTCATTAAAGTCCACACTTTATTTGCGCTTTAGAGCTTTTTTGCGCTTTTTGCTTTAGATAAAACTATTCCATTCTCTATTTCAGTTCATTAAAATTGAGCAATGCCATCCAACAATAGGAAATGATAATATAAAGAAAAGGAGGACCAAAAAGTTTTCAATTTAAGAAAAGGATAAGTAACATAACAGACAGGGAGCTTGGCATGGCAGGGAAATGTGGGGCCAGATGTTAGCAGGGAAGAAACTAAGTGTACAGGTCAGAGCAAGACTGTGGAAGTGGCTAAACTTAATTGAGTTTCAAAGACAAAAAAATTGTAACTAAAGGTGTGTTTGGTAGGAAGGAAAATGTTTTCCTATTTTCCCTTGTTTGGATGCACTAAATATCTTGGAAAATGTTTTCCTTAAAATTTTGAGGAAAAACATTTTCCAGACCAATAAAAACACACCAACGCATCCCCGCAATATCCATCCACCATCCCCTACCTACCTACCCCACCCACCCTGCCACCACCCCCACCTACCCTCCCCTACCCCACCACCAAAAATTGAACTCCGAATTCAAAAACCACGTGGTGTTTTGCTTTGAAAAAACCATTTTCCGGATCAATAAAAACATACCAACCTATCCACAATCCAACCTCGCAGTATACATCCACACACCCACCCTCCCACCACACACACCCTACCCCCACCCAGCACACACACCCTACCCTCACCCACCCCTTACCCCCTACCCCACCTCCCACCCTGCTTACCTTCACCACTAGAAATTGCAGTCCAAATTCAAAAACCTCATATTTTGATTTGAATATATGTAAAGCTCAACATTTTCCAACTTTTGATGAAGAAAATGTGTAGGAAAATCACGAATAATAATTAATTAGCACTGCCAAATTTAGCATTCCGAATTACTGCTATTCTCTTTCGACTAGTCATAATCATCATTAAAGAATTTACCTCAGCAACAACAAGTGAGAAGTTACCAACCTCCGGTCCAGTTTTCGGACCACCTTTACGCCAATTAAGTAACCGTCGAGCATCATCAGAGTCACGTGACATAGCAAGTGCATCAATAAGGCAAGTAGCAAGCACGTGTTCCTTAAGACCATAAGAACCACGCTCACGATCAAGACCAGGTAGAATAAGACGCATCACAGCGAAACTATCATGTGGTTTCCTACAAAAAACGTCTCGAACTACCGGAACTTTGAACGCTTTGTTGATGATGATTTGCTCTTTTGTATACATTGGAATAGACTTACCATTACATTGAATTTATTTCTTCTCCACCAACACTAGAAGTCGCCATTTTTATTTTGACCGTTTGAATGGAAGCGTACTGGAGAAATTTGTTGGGAATCTATTTATTTATATTCTGGTGGAGAAATTGCAAAGTTTGTCTTTAACTTTTGCCCTTCAGATAGGTTGGTCTTTAATTTTTCCCTTCAGATAGGTTGGTCTTTAATTTTTGCCCTTCAGACGGAAACTAAGGTCCCACTCACGACCCATGTAACAAGCTGCGACCCCCCCCCCCCCGGCCTACCCCAGTCCAAATTCAAAAACCTCATAGTATTTTGCTTTGAATGTATGAAAATGCTCTTGAAATGATATTTTCCAACTTGCGTTACAAACACAAGAAAATGAGTAGGAAAATCACTTATTTTTCGAGAAAATATTTTCTTAGAAAACATTTTCTAATCATACCAAATATACCATAACTGGTGAAACGAGCTCTTTTGCCACTCCTTTCACTCACTTAATCACTCAATTGATTTGGAGGATTTATCTTTCTTCAACTAAGCAACAGACAAGAATAATAACTTGCACTGCCAAATTTAGTGCTCCGAATTGCTATTATGTTGTTTTCTACTAGTCATGATCATCAGAGAGGTTATGAGAGGTTAGGTTATGAGAGGTTGGCTATTATGTGCAGAGAAGATGCACGGATGCCTCAGTGCGGAGCTGTGAGAGGTTGGCTATGGACGGTTTCAGGAGAGGTAGAGGTAGGCCGACGAAGTATTGACGAGAGGTGATTAGACAGGACATGGTGAAGGTACAGCTTACTGAGGACATGACCTTAGATAAAAGGCTATGGAGGACACGGATTAGGATAGAAAGGTAGTAGGTAGTCTTGCGTTGCTCTACTTAGTAGGTCCATAATAGTAGTCTTAGTAACTTGTATAGTTTGTTGCCCTTTGAATTCTGTTACATTTTGTTATTTCTTGTACTGCGATTAGTGTATTCATTTGTCTATTGACTGTAGTTACTGCCTTTTTATCTTATTTATCTGTGGCAGCTACTGCCACTTCTTTCAGGCTGCTTTATCATGGCGTTTCCACTCTGGTTATTTTCATTTTATGCTGCTTTGATCTACTTGTCCATATCTAACCTTTTTTTATCAAACTTTCTCTTGAGTCGAGTCTTTCAGATTCGATAAGGTCTGCATACACTTTACCCAGACCCCACATTGTGGGATTTCACTGGGTATGGTGTTGTTGTTGTTATGATCATCAGAGACTTCCAAATAGTGAAGAAGAATTTACATGAACCATACAAATATGTGCTATGCCTTGTAAAGCTCTTAACTTCCCTCGGATTTGTCTAATATATAACATGCACCCTTCTTCAGCATATGTCATATCATGAAACTATTATCTATCAACTCTTTCAACATTTAATTATTAGTTTATTACTAATCTTCTTTTACTTCCTAATATCGCAATTGTTCAATATCTATGCAATTCCAGAACCAAACACTCCTTCGAAACTACGAAATTCTCATAAACAAACAAGTAACGCAAATGAAACAGTAACTAGTTCGATTAAGCAACAGACAAGAATAATAATTAATTTTCCCTGCCAAATTTAATATTCAAAATTGCTACTATGCTCTTTCGACTAGTCATAATCATCAAATTAGTTACCTCAGCGGCAACAAGTGAGAAGTTAACAGCATTCAACCCAGTTTTCGAACCACCTTTACGCCAACTAAGTAACCGTCGAGCAAGACTGAGGAAGTGGCTAAACTTAATTGAGTTTTAAAGACAAGAAAATTGTGGGGTGTGTTTGGTTTTCCGGAAAATGTTTCTTACTTTTCCTTGTTTGGTTACACTAAATATCTTCTTGAAGAACGTTTTCCTCAAAATAGGAGAAAATGTTTTCCTTAAAAGTTTGAGGAAAATATTTTCCTGATCAATAAAAACACACTAACACATCCACAATCCAACCTCACAGTATACATCCACCCCCCTGCCTACCCCACCCACCCTCCCACCACACACCCCGCCTACCCTCACCACTAGAAATTGCAGTCCAAATTCAAAAACCACATAGTGTTTTATTTTGAATATAAGCAAATGCTCTGAAAATGACATTTTCCAACTGAGTAACAAATACAAGAAAATGAGTAGAAAACCCCCTTATATTCTTGGAAAACATTTTCCTTCATACGAAACACACCCTAAGTGATGAAACGAGCTCTTATGCCAGTCCTCTCACTCGCTCAATCACTCCATAATTTCTTCAATTAAGCAACAGACAAGAATAATAAATAATTTGCACTGCCAAATTTAATGTCCCGAATTACTACTATGCTCTTTCAACGAGTCATAATCATGAAAAAGAACTTACCTCAGCAGCAACAAGCGAGAAGTTTCCTGCATTCGCTCCAGTTTTCGGACCACCTTTACGCCAATTAAGTAACCGTCGAGCATCATCAGAGTCACGTGACATAGCAAGTGCATCAATAAGGCAAGTAGCAAGCACGTGTTCTTTAAGTCCATAAGAACCACGCTCACGATCAAGACCAGGTAGAATAAGACGCATCGCAGCGAAATTATCATGTGGTTTCCTACAAAAAGCGTCTAGAAACTTCCGGAACTTTGAACGCTTTGTTGATGATGATTTGCTCTTTTGTATCCATTCGAACAGACTTACCATTACACTGAATTTTATGTCTTCTCCACCAACACTACAAGTCGCCATGTTTGTTTTGAACCGTTTGAAATGAAGCGTACTAGAGAAATCTGCTGGGAATCTATTTATTTATATTCTGGTGGAGAAATTACAAAGTTTGCCCTTCAGAGTTCAGATGGGCTGGTCTTTAATTTTGCCCCTTCAAATCGGTCGGTCTTCAATTTTAGAGGAAATTAATCAAACGGGTCATTACAAAAATGAATATAGAGGTATATCTGACCTCCGTATACATGGCGATTCTCACATAACTAGTTTCACGAGGCCCGTGCTAAGTTTGGGCTCAAACTCAAAATATAAACGCAGATATTTTAATTAAAAAAATATAATTTTTGTTACACTTTTTTACTGTATAATAATTAAAATTTTAAATAAAAATATTTCCAATATATAAAAGAAAAACTTTCATTTAACTCTTTTTAACATCTTTAACTTTCATTTTGATGAAATTATTTACTTCAAATCAGATGCGGAACCATAATTTGAAATTGATGAGTTTCGAATCGTAATTTTCTTAAGTTACTTAGTTATAAATTAATAATATATACATACTCAATGAACTTTTAAGACACATAAAAGTTTTTAACCAAAGCGCTACCGAATCTGACCAGACCCGTAGCCGACACTCTAACTCTACTCTGCTTCAAACTCATTTCGTGTTTATCTTGAACTCATTTAAGATTTAATAATGTATTTTATTTTCACCTGTATTAGACAAATTCATGTTTTCATCTTCTAGAATCATCTAATACACCAAAAGAATTCATTAACTCCAAATTTATATTGCAATATTTATAATCTTAGTTTCGAGTTTTTACACAAATAAACCTAACGATCTTACAAGAATATTAGAGTAATAAATAATAATTAAAGTACATTGATAAAGTAAAAGATTTTAAAACTATACTTAAACATAATTTTAGGCCAGATGTTTATAACCTCATATGAGCTCGCTAAAGAAGCAAAATACTTGAGGTTTAATAAAAGATATAGTAAGACCTGATAAATGCTCAAAAAAAAAAAAAGATTCCAAAGTTGCCTAAATTTTACGAGAACATATAAAAATAAATAATATATTCCCACTGTCCCAAAATAATTGTCACGTTTTATTTTTTGAAGGCAATTTGACTAATCTTCAGAGTTATATTGGATTAAATTAATTCAAAATTTTAAAATTTAAATATTAAAAAACTATATGAATAATACTATGAATTGCAATACTTTTAACAATATAATGATTTTTTAAAAAAATATTATTTAAAATTATGTAATTTAATTTTTAAACATGACAAATATTTTGAGATGAAAGAGTAATAATAATTTAAAAGAGATTCACAAAAAGTTACTTTGATATCAAAATGACCAATTATGCAAAAGTGAGAAAGCAACAACAACAGCCAAGTATGCAACTTTATTACCCCTGTGGGTCCCTATGGGCTGGCTGTAAAGATGACAAAAATAATAAGTCCAATTATGTTGGCCCAAATGAGAAATGAATGAGGGCAATATGCGGGGGTGGAAAAGCAACACACGTGTAGTAGCGTGATAGGATCAAATCATACTGTGAGGACGACAAAACCTTATGGTTTGCGCTTATATATATAAATATCGACGTAATCTGTTATATTTTATAGAGGGTCATTTAATCAATTCACCCTTAATTTTTACCCTTCAAATGGGTTAGTCTTTAATTTTTAGGGAAAATTATGCTTTTTGTCTATTTTTGAAAATATATACGATTTTCAACATATATACTATAAACACTTTTTATACACTTTATACAAGGTGATACATTATATATAATATTTTTTTCAGATATAATGTTGTAATAATTCTGTGTATTGGACTACATGGCATAAATATTTTCAACAGATGTATTTTTTTTTTAAAATATCCATAATTTTAACCCTTTAAAATTGAACTTATGCCTAGAGGGATGTAAGTTCTTTAACAGTGCGGGGTATAAATTGTAAGATATTATGATGCGAAAATATAAACTTATGTCTGGTAAAAACGTTATTTGGCTTGAGGGACAAAAACTAAAGACCAGCACAAAATACGAGCATAAGTGCAAATGACCCTCTTCTGGTCAGTGGCCAGAGGACCAAACTTTCTAATCCACATCAGTGTGTTACACCTTGGAAAATTTCCCGTTAGTGTATAGTGAATAGGCTAGCAGAGAACACGAGGTATACGATGATTTGGATAAGTAAGAAATAGCATTTGATGATCTTAATCGAGATTCAAAGACATTTGACCAAAATGAAGAAGCTTGGTAAAGAAAGTAAAGGGTATGTTGCGTGTTGGGTAAGAATTATGAGCGACGAGTTAATGATGGCATAATGATGTCTTGGAAAAGAGTGATAACGTCCCTTAGATTGATATTGAGGTGCTAAACAAGTGTCAAGAAGGTTCCATAAGGATCGGAGATCAAACAAGTCGACGAGAACGAAAACGGAACCACTGGGCATTATACGGCCCAACATACGGACCATATAAATTATACTGGCCGTATGTTAGGCCGTATAATTGGTCAAGAGGGACATCACATTCTGGACCAAACATACGGTCCAACATACGGTCAGTGAAAAATATACGGACCGTATGTTGGTCCGTATAAGTTGGTCGGGACAGGTTCAACATTTAATATAAGGGACCTCTCTCATTTCATTTTATTTCATTCCTACTCTCCACAAGTCAAGAAACCTCTAGAATATTCTCCATCACTCATCCATAAGAATTCAAGGGAAGACCAAGATCAACAACACCAAATCCATGAAAACAAGTGTATGAAACCTAGTGAAAGTCATCCAAGCCAAGAAATCCTAAGAGAGGTGAAATAGGGTTTTGGTGCTAGAAGAGTATTTACATTCAAGGGTTGTTCATCCATCATCTAAGGTATATTTCATGACCATATCATGTTGTTTAAGGTATTGGAAGGCTAAGATACTTAAATTTTAGAAAGACATAGAAAATGGGTCATAAATGAGTGAATAGTGTCATTATTGAATAGTGGTTGGGATGAATCATGAATGTTGGTATGTCGTGATTGTGAATACGTTATAAATGACATTTAGACCATGGAATAAGTATTATATATGAGAAAAATGCGATAATGAGCTATAACCATAAATATGGAGGGATTGAAGAGAAATGGTGAATTGTGGTAAATGTATACAAATGATGATTATCGTTTGCAATATTGTGAATGTTGATATGAACGTTTGGGAGCTGATATAGAACATGGGAAAAGTAGTGTAAACGAAGGAAATGCTGCCCAATTTTCTCTAGCGTTAGTAAGTCCGTTCTTATAATTGTTAGCTAATATCGATACGAATTCTCTTGAAGGTAGAACGTGTGCACTAAAGGAGAACAAGCAAGCGATAGATTAGTAAACGACAAAGGTATGTAAGGCTAGTTCCTTCTTTCTAAGGCATGAATCCTATGATATGATATTTCCTCCTTCTCCATGAATTTCCTACATTCCGGAAAAACTAAGAGTTTATGCTTATGAGTAGCCATATGAGTTAAGATAAGAGATATGCCACGAGCATGATAATGATGATGATGACTTAAGTATAAAGAATCCTATAGTAAAGTAAGATGTCCATGAAGCTAATGATTCTAAGTATGGTTCCATTGATGCTTTCTCCTTGTGTACACTCACCTTAAAATGCTAGTTCCTTCAAGGTGAGATATGATGTTGATGATTACTCCATAATATAATCGGGGTTTCACGACCTTATGTCACCCCGACATAGCCATAGTTGCCTTCAAGTTCTAATGTATGTGTTGATGATAAATGTATAATGAAGCTAAGTCATGATATGTCTATGAGATGTACAATAATGTAAGTCTATTATATGCCTATGCCATTTATGAGAATGTTGAGTTACGATGGGTATATGACGATATGATTCCACCGTGCCTAAATGGCCGGACATGTCACCGCTAAGGCGGGCTGCTTATGATTCCACCGCGCCTAGAAGGCCGGACATAATCACCACTAGTGGGCGGCTTATGTCACGACCCAACCCCGTAGGCCGCGACTAGTGTCCGTGCTGGACACCTGAACGTACCCAATAACCCAAACCAGCATATAAGCAGAATATTTAAATGTAAAAGTCAATTGGCGTTATTAATTATCACAGATTAACGGATAAAGCACAAGGAAGCCGATCAGGCTGTCACAGATCATACCAACCCAAATCATATGCAGAACCCACATGTATGTCTACAGACCTCTACAGAACACATCAGAATCATAAGACGGGACAGGGCCCCGTCATACCCCTGAACAACATACAAATGTACCATAGCAAGGACTGTACCAAACATAGGCTCCGAACAATAGAGCACTCCAAGATGGCAGAATATAGTCCTAAACATGCGGATCAGCAAATCTGTAGTCTGTACCTGCGCGGCATGAAAACGCAGCCCCCGAAGAAAGAGGGTCAGTACGAAATATGTACTGAGTATGTAAAGCATGGAACGTAGTAAACAAAGTCATAATCGAAGCAGAAGATACAGAAAATGAACGGAATATCCAGATTAGCAAAGATGCTGATCATAAAGCATAAATAGTATTTGCAGAAAACGTATGTCATACCTGGTCCCACTACGGGACAAAATCATAACCGAAACAGAACGTACAGAAAAGTGAGTGTGATATCCAGAGTATCGAATGCATATTTCAAAACATGAAGAGTGTGTACAGAAATATATGCCATATCATATCCGGCCCCTGCCAAGGGACTCGGCAGACAGAACGTGGCCACCCCCCGACGCTGGTGCCACAACACATAAGGATCAGAAAAGGGGAATAACCCCGTAACATAGCATAACATATCAAATGGCCATATCAGATCATATCATATCATATCATGTCAGAATATTGTACATGGCACAGCATACTCCACAACCCATGTACATATATACCTGCCCCCTCACATCGAGGCACGGCGAACAATGCAGTGGAAGACGCTTGAGAACATATCCTGGCCCGGGCTCAGTGTGGGAAACATTGAGGCATCCACGAATGGAGTAGTGAGAAACTAAATGCAATAAAATACCATGTATACTTCCAGAGACTCAATGAGGCATATCGAGTGACAAGTCAAAACAATGAAATCAGACGGAATCATAGTAAGTTAAACTTCGGATGTCATAATGGGTTACGGAGGCATAATCTTTCTGAGATCGTTTCCAAGATCCAAAACAGTTTATAAGACTTAACGGAGTATTTAAAACAATTCTTTAGATAATAGTTAGAGGATTAGTTAAGACATTTCATTTAAAGCAGCTCGAAGACAAGTCATAAATACAAAAGGGGTAAAATCGAAAATAGTGGGCCCACCTCGAGACAAACGAAGCGGTGGGCTCAAATTACGTATTTTAAGCTTGTGGGGTCACCTATAGAGGTACTAGGGACATTTCATAACTTTCTAAACAATTTGTGAAAGTTTGCCTAATTCTTCCAACAAAGCATACCTAAAAGGTTCAATTCTATTGAATGAAAAAGTGACAATTTCAAACGCGGATTCCGATGGACAGAATATATTCCGGGGCTCAAATCCGATCCTAGTACACCTAGGACATGCCAAAAGAAGAATCGAGATAACTTTACATACCTTATATGCTCTTTACGCCTTTCCAAATTCAATTCCCGTTTCGCCCAAAATCTGCAATTGGTCACATTTACCAATTCTCAATTTCCAATCTTTAAGTATTCAATCTTTATTCATAATTGCCTACAGAAATTTGGGCAGCATCTCCCCTATACATATATCATCCCCGAGAATTTAACTCGGCCAAAACAATCAACAACAACCCAACAACAACACCAACAACGACAACAATCAATATAGGACACAATATAACACAACTAGTCTTCTTTCCGACATAATGCAAGAACTTTCATTCCGACTTCCCATTTCCAAACCAATCTCAATGTTTTCATATTCATTATTAATCTAGATTATCACAATATAATTTGGAAGCATTTCATATCATTTCCACAAAATATTCACAAGATATACAAAATATACAAACTTTCCACCAAAGTCATAATTCATCCAAAACTTCTAATATTCAACCTACATATCCATAACATATTTCCATCTTCCAATTTCATCAACCATAATCATAATTCACATCTTAACAACTTCATTTCCATAATATCACAAAATCATTCTAAAGTGACATAATCTTCTACATTCCAACTTCAACCAAAATTCATTCAACTTTCATTCCCAATATAATTTTCACCATAACCACAACTAGAATACAACATAAAATTCAACTCATATATGTATACAACATACATACACTCACGGCTACATATATATATATATATATATATATATATATATATACACTTTGTAAACTTCCATATGTCCATAGTTTCTACTCATTTCCATATACTAAAACACAAACAAACCTTCATAACATAATAAAAAGGTATGAATTCCTACCTTTTTCTCCAATCTTCTTCACTTGTCCAAAGTGTGAGATTGATGAAACTAATGCTCAATCTTCCAAAACAACTACACTAAGTTGTAGAGGGACTAAGTTCCGACATCACCTAGGAACCCACGACCTATGGATAGAAAGCTAATTCAATTATCTACAACTTCTATTTCATGGTATCTTTCAAAATTCCAAACTTATAATACCGTTTTTGCCCCTCAAAGTCAGGTCACCCGAAAACGTTTTCTTAAAAATATTCGTTTGGAGGGCTTCCACTTTGATTTGGCCCAAGGGTACTTCATGAGTTGTGTTTAACTTTACATATGTGATTCATATGACTTTTCAGATGTTCCAAAAAAAAATAATCTCGGTGTGTGGGCCCCACCCCAGCAAGTAATCCGACGTTCAAAAATACGGGATATAACATTCTCCCCCCCCTTTAGAACATTCATCCTCGAATGTTAAATTAGCCTTATAGGTCTTACAAACACTCCGGGGGAGTTTCTTCTTATGAGTAGCACACATGAATTATTTACCAATTAATATAACAAGTTTAGAGATTTAGATCACCTGTAGGTGTAGAGAACAAGTCAGGGTACTTTTTCTTCATTTCATCCTCTGCTCCCCAGGTCGTTCCTTCTTTATTATTGTTTCGCCATAAGACTTTAACAGAGGGTATATCTTCGGTACGCGGACTCCTCACCTGACGATCCAGAATAGCTACAGGTTGCTCTTCTTAAGAAAATTTCTCCATCACCTGAATATCATTCACTGGAAATGTTCTGGAGGGATCACCAACACATTTGCGGAGCATGGACACATGAAATACCGGATGTATCGCTTTCAAATCAGATGGCAGATCTGGCTCATAGGCGACATTCCCAATCTTTCGAATAATCTGATAAGGTCCGATATATTGCAGACGGAGCTTACCCTTTTTGTCGCATCGCACCACGCCTTTTATAGACGATACTCTAAAAAATACACAATCACCGACCTGGAACTCCAAGGGTCGACGTCGTTTATCAGCGTATGACTTCTGTCGACTCTGAGTTGCTAATAGTCCCTCTCGGATAAGTTTCATCTTATCAACCGCCTGTTGGATCATACCTGGGCCTATTAGTTCTGTTTCGCCAATATCAAACCAGCCGATCGGTGACCTGCATTCTCTGCCAAACAAAGCCTCGTACAGAGCCATCTGGATGCTAGACTGGTAGCTGTTATTATAAGAAAACTCAATCAACGGCAGATGACTATCCCAGCTGCCTCTGAAATCAATAACACAGGCTCGCAACATATCTTCTAGCGTTTATATAGTGCACTCGGCCGGTCCGTCGCTCTGGGGATGGAATGCTATGCTCAGACTCACCTTAATCCCTAATCTTTCCTGAAAAGATCTCCAGAAATTTGCCATAAAATGGGCACCTCCGTCAGTGGTAATAGATGTAGGAACTCCGTGGAGTTGCACTATTTCTTTAATATATAGTCTGGCATAATCCTCCGCTGAGTAAGTGGTTCTGACGGGAAGAAAGTGGGCTGATTTTTTGTCGGCCTATCCACAATAATCCAAATAGAGTCATACTTCCGCGGAGTGCGAGGCAACCCTGTAATGAAGTCCACTTGGCTTCTGATGTTCAATTTTAACCTGCTGGCAATTCGGGCACTGGGCAACGAACTCTGCGATGTCCCGTTTCATGCCATTCCACAGTATAAGCATATAAGTTCATGGTACATTTTAGTGGATTCAGGATAACAGAATACCGACCATTATGCGTTTCGCCCATAATTGGCCGTCGCAGCCCTGCAACGTCAGACACACATAATCTGCCTCTGTATAATAATACCCCATCAGGTGAGATCTCAACTGCGTCCCTTTCTTATCAAGGGTTGTATCTTTGTACCATACCAGAATAGAATCCTCGAACTGACGCTGTTTTACCTCTTCCTTAATCAAAGATTCAGCAACTTCTCGGACAAAATCCCAATATCTCCAGAATCGACCAAACGGACTCCAAGGCTAGCTAACTGATGAATTTTACAAGCCAATTCCTTCTTTCTGGATACACGCCGGTCAAACCGCCCATAGATTTGCGGTTAAGTGCGTCTGCCACAACATTAGCTTCCCTTCAGCAACTGGGACTACATTCACAAGTACCGGTCCACTGAGATTTCACTGCCTTCTGAATTAGCTTCATTAATAGTGTCGTAGCAGAAATAAATTTCTCTACAAATCTTCTGTAATATCCGACCAATCCCAGAGAACTGCGTATTTCAGTCGATGTCGAAGGCCTAGGCCAATTCCTTATCGCTTCAATCTTCTATGTGTCAATTGTTTTCATTTATGCTTACTTTACTTTCATTTGCTCCCCTTCTTTGGGGTTATACTTCTACCATATCCATGTCTTTTCTTTCTAACCTATAACTTGATTATCTTTGTACGAAACCTTAACAGAATCATGATTATATGGTACAAAATCTTATCCGATAGCTGGCACTCAAGTAATATAATTAATGTAGAAGTTTATCTCTTAGTAATCACATTCTTCCTTCATACCCATTCCTTATCTGTCGTTCTGTTTCCTCAATAATCGAATTATTTGATACTCACATGATTCATCGTTTCATGCCATAAGTTTTCCTTTGCCCTGCACTATTTCATTCTAGCTCGTTTTCGCAATTAACATTCGTGCTTTGCCCGTCAACTCTTTTAAAGACTCTGCTTAACTATGTTTCTTACGGTTCACTTTATCCGGTATTTGATCTCCTTACCCCCCACTCAATTATTCTCTTTTCTTTCCAAACATCGTTGTATTAGAATTTTCCAAACTCAACCAGTAGCAAAATGAGTATCGATCTATTTCGTAACATTTGTACCATACCTTTCCCTTTTCCTCGTAAATTCTGCCCAGTTAATCCTTTCTATATATTACAACACTGGCAATTAGGGTTCACCAATCGATCGACATAGTCGTAAATGGGGGGTCCTACACATACGTACATATATCACTACCATTTCTTTCACCATACATCTTCAATCACCTGTTCAAATTTTTACTCTAATTCCAGAGCTGCGCTGGTTTTCCTTCCTTTTTACCAATCTAATCTGTCTCAGCTCACGTGACCCCTATAAGGTTTCTAACCATTCCACACATCCTAATTCCCTTTAGGTTACCCCGAATTTTCTATTCGTCTCTTATATCTATGTTTGCCAAAAATTTTGGTACATTTCCCAGGGGGTCACCCATCCCAAAATTTCTCTGGCCCTAGCACGCTTAACCTTAAAACTTTAATACATTTAGGTGCGTTAAGGCCGGTATAATCACGTCAACTGCCCCGCGCGACCTTGGTCACGTAATTTAAGGCAAATCGGGGTCTTAACAACTTTCAAAACGTTCTCGTAGCGGGTCCCACCCCGATTTAGAGGGGATTCGTTTACCTTTCTAACTATATAGTTACCGTATCGCCCCTGTAAATCCTTAATATTTACCTCCATGCGTGTGTATATATATACTTTTAGACAGCTCACGGGTTTAGGTTTTTATTCCACAGATCCCATCTCCAACCAGTCGATGAGAACTGATAAAATGTTACAAACTAGAATCCGACGAACTTCGCAGAATCTCTTAGCACTTAACTCACATAATTACCTCCATATTTGTGTATATGTATATTTTTGGGTCGTAAACGGACCACTCAATTTCCACTGCCTGTCATACACTTTGTATTCTTCCAATTAGAGGAAACTTAATCGTTGGACATTTTTTGCCCTTCCACATATGCTGTCCTAAAGCAAAATGGGGTCGGAACATATTCCGGTTCGTTTAAATAAATTGCAAATCTGCTACTCATATATGCTTTCTCGAGATAAAATTTTCCAAATACGGATAATACTTCTTACGAATGACACGGAGGGTATCTCTCAAACTTTAATCCAACATAATGAATTTACCCTATCGGTATCGACCTTCAAGACATGTTAAGAATTTATATCTCATCTTCCTCTTCGTATTTCTAGGAAAATTTGGGCAGAGGTTCCTCTGTATTTCTTACTATCCCAAAACCTGCCCACAGGAAATACCAACCATGCCTCACAGGCCAACACATATACGTATATACATATCATATCATATCATATCGCATCATAGCCACACAGGGCTGATAATTTCAAATAAAAAGTATAAATATGCCGAGGCTTGCTTCACATGTCCAACTCGAACTGCACCTATTGCACTTTCCTGTTTACTTTTCATTATGATTTTAAACTTTATGTTTCAATCGTGCTTCAAATACCTTACCCAGCGTACGTCTTTCATACCATTGCTTACCTGTGTACTGTGTAGCTTCCAATATCATCAGTCACTGTCTTACGTCGATACCGTTCTCCAGCTGAAATCAGAGGTTAGTAAAAAGGAATTCATTTCCTACAGCTGGCTCTATCGCACGATCTAAGATTCAAAGAAAGGTAACACCCTAAATGTCCTGTAGCCTCCTGTTTATAGATGTGGTGCACAACACACCGATAAACAAGACTCTACGAGACACGGTCTGCAGACACTCCGAGGACGAACCGCTCTGATACCACTTTTGTCACGACCCAACCCCGTAGGCCGCGACTAGTGTCCGTGCTGGACACCTGAACGTACCCAATAACCCAAACCAGCATATAAGCAGAATATTTAAATGTAAAAGTCAATTGGCGTTATTAATTATCACAGATTAACGGATAAAGCACAAGGAAGCCGATCAGGCTGTCACAGATCATACCAACCCAAATCATATGCAGAACCCACATGTATGTCTACAGACCTCTACAGAACACATCAGAATCATAAGACGGGACAGGGCCCCGTCATACCCCTGAACAACATACAAATGTACCATAGCAAGGACTGTACCAAACATAGGCTCCGAACAATAGAGCACTCCAAGATGGCAGAATATAGTCCTAAACATGCGGATCAGCAAATCTGTAGTCTGTACCTGCGCGGCATGAAAACGCAGCCCCCGAAGAAAGAGGGTCAGTACGAAATATGTACTGAGTATGTAAAGCATGGAACGTAGTAAACAAAGTCATAATCGAAGCAGAAGATACAGAAAATGAACGGAATATCCAGATTAGCAAAGATGCTGATCATAAAGCATAAATAGTATTTGCAGAAAACGTATGTCATACCTGGTCCCACTACGGGACAAAATCATAACCGAAACAGAACGTACAGAAAAGTGAGTGTGATATCCAGAGTATCGAATGCATATTTCAAAACATGAAGAGTGTGTACAGAAATATATGCCATATCATATCCGGCCCCTGCCAAGGGACTCGGCAGACAGAACGTGGCCACCCCCCGACGCTGGTGCCACAACACATAAGGATCAGAAAAGGGGAATAACCCCGTAACATAGCATAACATATCAAATGGCCATATCAGATCATATCATATCATATCATGTCAGAATATTGTACATGGCACAGCATACTCCACAACCCATGTACATATATACCTGCCCCCTCACATCGAGGCACGGCGAACAATGCAGTGGAAGACGCTTGAGAACATATCCTGGCCCGGGCTCAGTGTGGGAAACATTGAGGCATCCACGAATGGAGTAGTGAGAAACTAAATGCAATAAAATACCATGTATACTTCCAGAGACTCAATGAGGCATATCGAGTGACAAGTCAAAACAATGAAATCGGACGGAATCATAGTAAGTTAAACTTCGGATGTCATAATGGGTTACGGAGGCATAATCTTTCTGAGATCGTTTCCAAGATCCAAAACAATTTATAAGACTTAACGGAGTATTTAAAACAATTCTTTAGATAATAGTTAGAGGATTAGTTAAGACATTTCATTTAAAGCAGCTCGAAGACAAGTCATAAATACAAAAGGGGTAAAATCGAAAATAGTGGGCCCACCTCGGGACAAACGAAGCGGTGGGCTCAAATTACGTATTTTAAGCTTGTGGGGTCACCTATAGAGGTACTAGGGACATTTCATAGCTTTCTAAACAATTTGTGAAAGTTTGCCTAATTCTTCCAACAAAGCATACCTAAAAGGTTCAATTCTATTGAATGAAAAAGTGACAATTTCAAACGCGGATTCCGATGGACAGAATATATTCCGGGGCTCAAATCCGATCCTAGTACACCTAGGACATGCCAAAAGAAGAATCGAGATAACTTTACATACCTTATATGCTCTTTACGCCTTTCCAAATTCAATTCCCGTTTCGCCCAAAATCTGCAATTGGTCACATTTACCAATTCTCAATTTCCAATCTTTAAGTATTCAATCTTTATTCATAATTGCCTACAGAAATTTGGGCAGCATCTCCCCTATACATATATCATCCCCGAGAATTTAACTCGGCCAAAACAATCAACAACAACCCAACAACAACACCAACAACGACAACAATCAATATAGGACACAATATAACACAACTAGTCTTCTTTCCGACATAATGCAAGAACTTTCATTTCGACTTCCCATTTCCAAACCAATCTCAATGTTTTCATATTCATTATTAATCTAGATTATCACAATATAATTTGGAAGCATTTCATATCATTTCCACAAAATATTCACAAGATATACAAAATATACAAACTTTCCACCAAAGTCATAATTCATCCAAAACTTCTAATATTCAACCTACATATCCATAACATATTTCCATCTTCCAATTTCATCAACCATAATCATAATTCACATCTTAACAACTTCATTTCCAGAATATCACAAAATCATTCTAAAGTGACATAATCTTCTACATTCCAACTTCAACCAAAATTCATTCAACTTTCATTCCCAATATAATTTTCACCATAACCACAACTAGAATACAACATAAAATTCAACTCATATATGTATACAACATACATACACTCACGGCTACATATATATATATATATATATACACTTTGTAAACTTCCATATTTCCATAGTTTCTACTCATTTCCATATACTACAACACAAACAAACCTTCATAACATAATAAAAAGGTATGAATTCCTACCTTTTTCTCCAATCTTCTTCACTTGTCCAAAGTGTGAGATTGATGAAACTAATGCTCAATCTTCCAAAACAACTACACCAAGTTGTAGAGGGACCTTGAATTAGTAGGAATTCAACAAGAAAATAATTTTAGAGTCAAGATTCTTTTGAGGGTGATTTTTCTATGGCCAACCCGAAATGGCTCTTATGTTTGCTCTTGGTTTTTCTTCTTTCTCTTCTTTCTTTGTTTCTTGAAACTTATATTAGATAGTGACCATTTATAATTAATTAGCACATGGAAATATTCATTAAAACCATGGGTTGGGCCTCACTTGGCCGGCCACCCCTTAAACATTGGGCCTAAATTTTCATTTTATTTTTGGGTCAACTCGGTTGATCCCGAGTTGGGCCTAGCCCACTGACCTTTCGACCTTAAAACGTTCATATCTCCTTGTACCGACATCACCTAGGAACCCACGACCTATGGATAGAAAGCTAATTCAATTATCTACAACTTCTATTTCATGGTATCTTTCCAAATTCCAAACTTATAATACCGTTTTTGCCCCTCAAAGTCAGGTCACCCGAAAACGTTTTCTTAAAAATATTCGTTTGGAGGGCTTCCACTTTGATTTGGCCCAAGGGTACTTCATGAGTTGTGTTTAACTTTACATATGTGATTCATATGACTTTTTTCAGATGTTCCAAAAAAAAAAAATCTCGGTGTGTGGGCCCACCCCAGCAAATAATCCAACGTTCAAAAATACGGGATATAACAGCTTATCATGGTTACCGGACGCGGGTTAACGATGATGATTTATGTGATACGATGATGTATGCGCTATGATGATACATGTGCTATGAGTTATATATATGATATATGTGTAAGAAATGTATCCACTCTTAAAAGTTACTCAGGTTGTATCTTCACCTTCTGAATTATGATTTCTCTATAATGTTCAGTTCATTCATGCATTACATACTCAGTACAATATTCGTACTGACGTCCGTTTTCTTTGGACGCTATGTTCATGCCCACAGGTAGACAGGGAGGTGATCCAGACTCGTAGAAGTTATCAGCAGATTTACAGGAGCACTCCATTACTCCGGAGGTGCTATTTGGTTTATTCTTTTGTGTATATATATATGTATTTTGGGCACGACGAGGTCTGATCCAATATCTGAAACCCTTTCGGAGCCCTCCAAACCCAAACCAAAGTGTAACTTGAGTATAATCGACGCTACGAAATTGCTGGTGCACTCAAAACACCAATCCGACACCACTTAGGCCTGTGTTTCCACAAAACACCCTAATTTTCTCCAAAAAAAAAGACGTAGCACAAAACATCCAAAACCTTCCAGAACCTCTCGAGACACATACAAACCACCCAACTAAGTCAAAAATCACGTTTAGGACCTAGCTGAACTATTGGAATTCCATTTTGAACACATTTACCCAAAATTCAACTATTGTTCAGAGCTTCCCAAAACTAAAAGTTAAGAAACTCAAAACTAGGATTTTCTTCTTCGATAATTATCTGATTGCGTTGATAGTTCTGCCACCCATCCCCCAAGTCAGAATATGCCATAATAAGGCTAAGGAAAGGGTCATTTGGTCAAAAAGGAGTACAATTGTTACACCTCGGGAATTTTTCCGTACTTGTGTGATGAGTAGAACAATGAAGGACTTGAGTGTATGGTGTTTTACTAAGTCGAGAATGGCTAATTTTGCATTTTTGGAAATAATAAAGTTGCAGAAAAATTTTCACCCAGTGGTCGTATATGGCACTATACGGCCCGTATAGTGATTTACGGACCGTATAGTGCAATCGTCTTTCATTGCGTCAAAAATCTCAATATTCTGTTAAGTGTTGAAATGGTTAAAGACGACCCAGAATACGGCCCCGTAAACTGGTTTACGGACCGTAAACCAGGTCGTAAACCACCAGGTCCCTCAGCCAAGACTTTCTGTAAATGTTGAATATGGTTAAATACGACCCAGTTTACGGCCCGTAAATTGCCATGCCCACCAACCAAACTCTCTGTTTTTGGAATGCTTAAATACGACCACAGTGGACGACCCGTAAATCAAAATACGGTCCGTAAACTGCAGTTTACGACCACTGTTCACCCGACGAGAATTCATTAAGCATCTGCTTTTGAGTTATTAAAAGGAACTTAGGCCTCATTTTATTTCATTCTTCATTCATACAACTCAAGAACACTCTAGAACTCTCCAAATACTTCCTCTATCAGAATCCAAGAGAATCAAGGAAAGCTAAAGATCAACAACACAAAACCTATGAAATCAAGTGCAAGAACACATCAAGGGATCATCTAAGTCAAGTAATTCCCAAGAAGGTGAACTAGGGTTTTGTTTAAGTGAAGCATTTCAACTCAAGGGTTGTTCAACCACTATCCAAGGTAAGTTTCATGATCATTCTATGTTGTTTGAAGTATTGAAAAGCTTAGACACTTGAAATGTAGAAGAACATAGAAATGGACCATTATTGAGTGAATAGTGCCATAAATGAATGATAGTGGGATTGAATTATGAATGTTGAAGTGTTGTGAATACAAATACGTTATAAATGATGTTTATATCATGAAACAAGCGTTAAACGCATGAAAATGCAAGGACGAGTCATAAGGCTAATTATGAGGGAAATTGGAGGAAAATGGTGGATTTTGCTAAATGTACGTAAACGACGATTGTTGATTTCGATATTGTGAGTAATGCTATGAATGTTGGGAGTTAATATAAAACATGGGAAAAATAGTATAAACAAGAGAAGCGCTGTCCGACTTCTCTTAGAATTAGCGACGCGTTCTTGTAGTTAGTATGCTAATGTTGATATGAATTCTTTATGAAGGTAACGACGCGATATTGAAGGAGAACGAGTGAGCGATATCTTAGCTAAACGACCAAGGTATGTGAGGCTAGTCCCTTCTTCCTGATGGCATGAATCTTGTAGCACAAAATTCTTATTCTCTTCATGAGTTCTTATAGTCTGAAAGGCTAAGAGTCTAACTCATTAATGTCTATATAAGATGAGGAATACGATATGATGATTCTAGTATAATGATGATGTTAATTATCGCTTACACTCACCTTATGTACTAGTTCCTTCAAGGTGAGGCAGAGTATCAATAGTTGTTCCATAATGGAATCGGGGGATCACAACCATACGTCACCCCGATAGAATAAAGTTGATCTTGAGCCTTATGCATGTATTACAATGAGATAAGTATTTTATGATGAGTATATTATTATTATGAGCATTTTATGATAAGCATGACATGAGCATTTCACACCGTGCCTAGTTGGCCGGGCAGTCACCGCCAAGGCGGGCAGCTATACGGATACACCATGACCTTCGGGCATGGGCAGACACCACTAGTGGGCGGCATGAGATGGTACCCCGGACGCGGGAGGCCTGGACGCGGGCTAATATTATTGATTATCACACCGTTCCGACATGGACGGGCAGCTTGCATATGATACATATATGTTATGAGGATGAGTATGAGTAAGATGGCACGCATGATTTCCTTTATGATTATCAGACAGATCCAGATATTTCACGTTGATGTTATCACTATGTTGTTGATGTTTTCTTTCATTGTTTATGCTTATCATACTCAGTACAACATTCGGATTGACGTCCTTTCTTCGGACGCTGTGTTCATGCCTACAGGTAGACAGAGAGGAGAGCTTGGCCCAGATCCTCAGTAGCAGTCAGCTGGTTGAAAGCACTCCATTGTCCGGAGGTGCTTAGGATTATCCTTTTGGTATATATGTATATTTTGGGCACGACGGAGTCTTGTTCCGTCCATGTATATACAGTATGTTAGTAGAGGCTCGTAGATACGCAGTGTGGGTTAGATGGTCTCACAAGACGTTTTCATATGCATGTATATTATTTTGATGGCCGAAAGGCAATTGTATATAACGTATTTATGTTTGTTTAATTATGATTTTCCTACAACTGGTATGTAAATTGATAAAAGAATATTAAATGAGCAAGATAAGTAGTAGAGTGAGCGGTGCTCGGTAACTAGCTCCGGGTACCCATCGCGGCCCCTAACTGGGTCGTGACAGAAGTGGTATCAGAGCAGTTCGTCCTAGGAAGTGTCTACGAGCCGTGTCTAGTAGGGTCTTGTTTATGGCGTGTTGCGTGCCACGCTAATAAACAAGAGGCTACAGGGCATTTAGGAAAATGACCATCCTTCTTCTCATGAAATCGTGCGATAGAGTCATGCTTAGGATTATGTTATTCCTAAAAGTGCGTTATGGTTTCAGAAAATGCCGCCAAAGGGAAAAGCTACAGCTGCCCAGAAGGGCAAAGCTACGACAAAGAGGCAGGCGGAAAGAGAGCCTCCGGCAAATGTAGAGGAAAGCGAATCGCAAAGTGAGGCCGCGCCCAATGTAGAAGAGCAGGGAGGAGCCTTAGATCCGATTCCTCCACCGGGTGCTTCGGGTCAACAAATGTCCGAGGCCATCCATTTATTGACACAATTGGTTGCCACTCAGGCACAACGACAGGATGCGGGTCCAAGGGATCGTTCAGCTAGCACGAGAGCCCGTGACTTTATGGCCTTAAATCCTCCAGAATTCTTTGGGTCAAAGCCAGATGAAGATCCGCAAAATTTTATCGATGAGATGTTGAGGACTTTAGAGATTATCCATGCTTCCGAGACCGAATCCGTGGAGTTGGCTTCTTATAGACTCCGCAATGTGGCGGTGTTATGGTATAAGAATTGGGTGATAACAAGAGGAGAAAATGTTCCACCTCCCGTGTGGCAAGAGTTTGTAGATGCCTTTATTCGTCACTACTTGCCACCCGAAGTCCGCCGAGCTAGAGCGGACAAGTTCCTGAATTTAAAGCAAAGGGGTATGAGTGCCCGAGAGTATAGCATGCAATTCAACTCATTGGCTCGATATGCTCCGACTATGGTGGCCGACATGGGAGACAGAATCTATAGATTTGTGAGTGGTCTGGGGCCACATTTGTACAGAGATTGTTTGACGGCCTCCTTACAAGACGGGATGGATATTTCCCGGATACAGGCCCATGCTCAGAATCTCGAGGAACGACAACGACAGCAAAGAAGTGATCGTGATGGTGACAGAAGACAAGGTAAGAGGGCTAGATCTATGGGAGAGAACAGTGAGTATAGAGAGGGATCGAGACAGACACATCCCAGGCACTCAGGTCAGTCCGCGACTAGTGCGCCTCTCAGATTCTCAGACGGAAGGTTCGATTTCTCTTTCCAGTCAGGGCAGGGTCAGAGTTCGAGGGCCCCAAGTTCTCAATATCAGGGGGATGTTAGTCAGAGGAGACCTCCAGTACCGCGGTGTAGCCAGTGTGGCAAATTACATTCCGGACGGTGTCGTCAGGGTTCGGATGCTTGTTATGCTTGCGGGCAACTTGGTCACATGATGAGAAATTGCCCCTCAGCGAGGGATAGAGCTGGGACTCAGCCTACAGGTTCAGCAGCGGGTTCTTCTTCAGCACGCCCGACAGCACAGACTCCTCAGACTACAGCAGGTAGAGGCAGAGGTAGAGGGGGAGTATCTACTTCAGGTGCTGTTCAGCCCCGTGTGTATGCTTTAGCTGGGCGACAAGATCTCGAGTCTTCCCCAGATGTTGTCACAGGTACCCTGACTATATTTTCCCGTGACGTATATGCTCTGATTGATCTAGGTTCTACTTTCTCATATATTACTCCGTATATTGCTGATTGTGTTGGGGTGAGACCCGAGCCAATTAAACCTTTCGAAGTATTCACTCCGGTTGGTGATCCTGTAATAGCGAGGCAAGTATATAAGAACTGTGTAGTCATTATACGTGATCGTCAGACAAAGGATGATTTGATTGAACTTGAGATGATAGATTTTGACGTAATTATGGGTATGGACTGGTTGGTGTCATGCTATGCTAATGTTTGTTGCTGGACAAAGGTAGTTCGATTCAAATTTCCGGGAGAGCCCATACTCGAGTGGAAGGGTAATACAGTTTCCCTAAAGGGTAGGTTTATTTCCTACCTTAAGGCGAGAAAGATGATAGCCAAGGGTTATATTTGTCATCTAGTTCGGGTTCATGACACGGAAGTGGAAGTGCCAGCTTTCCAGTCTGTCCCGGTAGTGAATGAATTCCTAGATATTTTTCCCGACGAGTTACCAGGCCTTCCTCCAGAAAGGGAAATCGATTTTGCTATTGATGTAGTACCCAACACCGAGCCTATTTCTATTCCTCCCTATCGAATGGCTCCAGCAGAGTTGAAAGAGCTAAAGGCACAGTTGAAAGCCTTACTCGAGAAGGGTTTTATTAGACCCAGTTCATCACCGTGGGGAGCACCGGTCTTGTTCGTGCGAAAGAAAGATGGGTCGCTACGAATGTGTATCGATTATAGACAGTTGAACAGGGTGACTGTGAAGAACAGATATCCCCTTCCCAGAATCGACGACTTGTTCGATGAATTACAAGGTGCTAAGTGGCTTTCTAAGATAGACCTAAGATCGGGTTATCATCAAGTGAGGATCAGAGAAGAAGACATTCCCAAGACAGCCTTCAGAACGAGGTACGGCCATTACGAGTTCCGAGTAATGTCGTTTGGGTTGACAAACGCCCCGGCGGTGTTCATGAATTTAATGAATAATGTGTTCAGGTCGTTCTTGGATCTTTTTGTGATAGTGTTTATCGACGATATCCTGGTATATTCTCGCACAAAGTCAGAACATGCAGATCATCTAAGAATTGTTCTTGGCGTTCTTCGAGATCGGGAATTGTATGCAAAGTTTTCGAAGTGCGAGTTTTGGCTAAAATTCATGGAATTTCTAGGTCATGTTATTTCAGATGATGGTATCCGAGTCGACACTCAGAAAATAGAAGCTGTGAAGACTTGGCCAAGGCCTACGACACCTACAGAAGTTCGTAGTTTTCTTGGGTTAGAAGGGTATTACAGGAGATTTGTAGAGGGTTTCCCATCTATTTCAGCCCCATTGACGAAGTTAACTCAGAAGTTGGCTAAATTCCAGTGGAATGATGCATGTGAGCGTAGCTTCCAAGAGTTGAAAAACAGGTTGACCTCAGCGCCAGTGCTAACACTTCCAGAAGGGTCCGATGGCTATGTCGTATATTGTGATGCCTGCGGTGTGGGAATAGGATGCGTATTAATGCAGCATGGGAGAGTCATTGCATATGCCTCGAGACAGTTGCGAAGGCATGAACAGAATTATCCGATTCATGATCTCGAATTGGCCGCGGTTATCCACGCCTTAAAAATATGGAGGCACTACTTGTATGGTGTACGTGTTGACATCTATACGGATCACAAAAGCCTCCAATATATTTTCAAACAGAAGGAGTTGAACCTGCGGCAAAGGCGATGGTTAGAATTACTAAAGGATTACGATGTGAACATTCTATATCATCCAGGGAAGGCGAATGTAGTGGCAGATGCACTTAGCCGCCGATCGATGGGTAGTTTATGTGGAGTTCCTTCGGAAAAGCAGGAAATGGTTCGTGAGCTCCATCAACTAGCAAGTCTCGGCGTACGTGCAACTGATGCAGGAGATGCAAGTATTAGCATCAATGACCCCACAGTTTCATCATTGAATCTAGAGGTGAAGGAACGGCAATATGAGGATTCCCAGCTAAGTCATTATCGAGATCTAGCTCACGAAAAAGAAAAGTCTCCATTAGAAGTTTCCATAGAAGGGGTCCTTAGATATCGGGGCAGGTTATGCGTACCGGATGTGGCAAACTTACGCCAACGGATTTTAGAGGAAGCACATTATTCCCGGTATTCGATTCATCCAGGTGCAACCAAGATGTACCACGACCTTAAGTTGCTATATTGGTGGGATGGCATGAAGCGAGACATAGCAGGGTTTGTAGCCCAATGTCCAAATTGTCAGCAAGTGAAAGCCAAACATCAAAAGCCAGGAGGTTTATTGCAAGCAATGGAAATTCCTATGTGGAAATGGGAAGCAATTAATATGAATTTTATGGTAGGATTACCCCGTACGCGAGGGAAGTATGATTCTATATGGGCGATCGTGGACAGGCTCACAAAAGCAGCTCATTTTCTCCCCGTCAGGACTACGTATTCAGCGGAAGACTATGCTAAATTGTATCTCAAGGAGATTGTATGACTTCATGGTATTCCTTTGGCCATTATCACGGATAGAGGGGCGCAGTTCACAGCCAAGTTCTGGAAGTCCTTTCAAGAAGGTCTAGGTACTCGAGTTAAGCTCAGCACGGCGTTCCACCCACAGACCGACGGTCAAGACGAGTGCACTATTCAGACCTTAGAAGATATGCTACGAGCATGTGTGCTGGACTTCGGTGGTAGTTGGGACGAGCATTTGCCTCTTATTGAATTTGCCTATAATAACAGCTATCATTCCAGTATCCAAATGGCACTGTATGAAGCCTTATATGGAAGAAAATGCAGATCTCCAATTGGATGGTTTGAAACCGGAGAAGTACAATTGATAGGCCCCGACTTGGTCCAACAAGTAGTTGAAAAGGTTAAAGTGATTCGAGACCGACTGTTAACAGCTCAAAGTCGCCAAAAGTCTTATGCGGACAACCACCGACGGGATTTAGAATTTCAAGCTAATGATTGGGTATTCCTGAAAGTTTCACCAATGAAGGGAGTAATGAGGTTCGGCAAAAAGGGGAAATTGAGTCCAAGATACATTGGACCTTATCGAATCATCCGCAAGGTGGGAAGAGTAGCCTATGAGTTGGACTTGCCTTCAGAGCTCGAATCTGTACACCCAGTATTCCATGTTTCGATGCTCCGCAAGTGTATTGGAGACCCCACGAGGATTGTTCCGATTGATGATGTACAAGTGACAGAGAAGTTGACATACGAAGAAGTGCCCATTGCTATTTTGGATAGACAAGTGCGAAGGCTTCGGAATAAAAAGGTTGCTTCAGTCAAAGTGCTATGGTGGAACAATAATCGGGAAGAAATGACTTGGGAAACGGAGGAAAAGATGAAATCTATGTACCCCCATTTGTTCCAATCCCCAAAAGAGATTCAAAATGAGACGTCGACGATATGAGGTATGAATGTTTTAATTTTATGTTTTTGGTCGTGTGTGGCCATAAATGTGTTGATATTGTGACATAGCCCTGTGAGGCGATGATATTATGGGTCGTTGTGGTAAATTGGTAGTGCCAAATTACAAAGGGAACTCTGGCAAAATTTTTCTAGAATCCCCGAGTATCGAACATTCCAGGACGAATGTTCCAAAAGGGGGGAAGAATGTTACACCTCGGGAATTTTTCCGTACTTGTGTGATGAGTAGAACAATGAAGGACTTGAGTGTATGGTGTTTTACTAAGTCGAGAATGGCTAATTTTGCATTTTTGGAAATAATAAAGTTGCAGAAAAATTTTCACCCAGTGGTCGTATATGGCACTATACGGCCCGTAAAGTGATTTACGGACCGTATAGTGCAATCGTCTTTCATTGCGTCAAAAATCTCAAGATTCTGTTAAGTGTTGAAATGGTTAAAGACGACCCAGAATACGGCCCCGTAAACTGGTTTACGGACCGTAAACCAGGTCGTAAACCACCAGGTCCCTCAGCCAAGACTTTCTGTAAATGTTGAATATGGTTAAATACGACCCAGTTTACGGCCCGTAAATTGCCATGTCCACCAACCAAACTCTCTGTTTTTGGAATGCTTAAATACGACCACAGTGGACGACCCGTAAATCAAAATACGGTCCGTAAACTGCAGTTTACGACCACTGTTCACCCGACGAGAATTCATTAAGCATCAGCTTTTGAGTTATTAAAAGGAACTTAGGCCTCATTTTATTTCATTCTTCATTCATACAACTCAAGAACACTCTAGAACTCTCCAAATACTTCCTCCATCAGAATCCAAGAGAATCAAGGAAAGCTAAAGATCAACAACACAAAACCTATGAAATCAAGTGCAAGAACACATCAAGGGATTATCTAAGTCAAGTAATTCCCAAGAAGGTGAACTATGGTTTTGTTTAAGTGAAGAATTTCAACTCAAGGGTTGTTCAACCACTATCCAAGGTAAGTTTCATGATCATTCTATGTTGTTTGAAGTATTGAAAAGCTTAGACACTTGAAATGTAGAAGAACATAGAAATGGACCATTATTGAGTGAATAGTGCCATAAATGAATGATAGTGGGATTGAATTATGAATGTTGAAGTGTTGTGAATACAAATACGTTATAAATGATGTTTATATCATGAAACAAGCGTTAAACGCATGAAAATGCAAGGACGAGTCATAAGGCTAATTATGAGGGAAATTGGAGGAAAATGGTGGATTTTGCTAAATGTACGTAAACGACGATTGTTGATTTCGATATTGTGAGTAATGCTATGAATGTTGGGAGTTAATATAAAACATGGGAAAAATAGTATAAACAAGAGAAGCGCTGTCCGACTTCTCTTAGAATTAGCGACGCGTTCTTGTAGTTAGTATGCTAATGTTGATATGAATTCTTTATGAAGGTAACGACGCGATATTGAAGGAGAACGAGTGAGCGATATCTTAGCTAAACGACCAAGGTATGTGAGGCTAGTCCCTTCTTCCTGATGGCATTAATCTTGTAGCACAAAATTCTTATTCTCTTCATGAGTTCTTATAGTCCGAAAGGCTAAGAGTCTAACTCCTTAATGTCTATATAATATGAGGAATACGATATGATGATGCTAGTATAATGATGATGTTAATTATCGCTTACACTCACCTTATGTACTAGTTCCTTCAAGGTGAGGCAGAGTATCAATAGTTGTTCCATAATGGAATCGGGAGATCACGACCTTACGTCACCCCGATAGAATAAAGTTGATCTTGAGCCTTATGCATGTATTACAATGAGATAAGTATTTTATGATGAGTATATTATTATTATGAGCATTTTATGATAAGTATGACATGAGCATTTCACATCGTGCCTAGTTGGCCGGGCAGTCACCGCCAAGGCGGGCAGCTATACGGATACACCATGACTTTCGGGCATGGGCATACACCACTAGTGGGCGGCATGAGATGGTACCCCGGACGCGGGAGGCCTGGATGCGGGCTAATATTATTGATTATCACACCATTCCGACATGGACGGGCAGCTTGCATATGATGCATATATGTTATGAGGATGAGTATGAGTAAGATGGCACGCATGATTTCCTTTATGATTATCAGACAGATCCATATATTTGACGTTGATGTTATCACTATGTTGTTGATGTTTTCTTTCATTGTTTATGCTTCTCATACTCAGTACAACATTCGTACTGACGTCCTTTGTTCGGACGCTGTGTTCATGCCCACATGTAGACAGAGAGGAGAGCTTGGCCCAGATCCTCAGTAGCAGTCAGCTGGTTGAAAGCACTCCATTGTCCGGAGGTGCTTAGGATTATCCTTTTGGTATATATGTATATTTTGGGCACGACGGAGTCTTGTTCCGTCCATGTATATACAGTATGTTAGTAGAGGCTCGTAGATACGCAGTGTGGGTTAGATGGTCTCACAAGACGTTTTCATATGCATGTATATTATTTTGATGGCCGAAAGGCAATTGTATATAACGTATTTATGTTTGTTTAATTATGATTTTCCTACAACTGGTATGTAAATTGATAAAAGAATATTAAATGAGCAAGATAAGTAGTAGAGTGAGCGGTGCTCGGTAACTAGCTCCGGGTACCCGTCGCGGCCCCTAACTGGGTCGTGACAACAATCCTCAAAATGACCTACGGTTCGTTACATGATGCACCACTTGAACACACGTTCATCCTCGAACATAAAGAGAAAGGAAGTACCTCATGTCACGACCCAACTAAAGGGCTATGAAGGGCACCCGGAGCTGACCTACCGAGCACCACAGAACATACATACATCTCATAGTTATATCTGAGTGGGCCACGATGGTAACTTATAAATATCATGAACTGGAAGGGGCACAAACCCAAAGGATATAAACATACATACGTCATCAAGCTAAGCCCAAAATATACAAGTCGACAAGGCTGTCAAGGTAATAATGTCACTGTCACACCCCAACCTTACTAGGGTGTGATGGGCACCCGATCCCATATTCGGAGCCGAGCGAACCCGCTGACTCTTATTACATACTTAACCTCTTTAAACTCTTACATCAATAAGAAGTGGAAAACATAGTAAAGCTTTCAGATTTGTTTTCTTTTTTTTTTCTTTTCTTTGTACTCAATTCAAACAAAATTTGTGGCCATGTGGGATCTGTAACATAAAATATAAAGACACATCGGCTGGTGAATCCGCTTTCAAGACTGACAAACTACACCCACGACTCTGTCTGCAAAGTCTCTAACTTCGAACAAGACATCATAGCATAGTACTCTGACCCGGCAACACCCCAGAGCAAATGGATCTTGCCAACTCCGCTGAAACATCTTCTATAATAGCTTCTACTCACCTGGGTGTACCTGCGCGGCATGAAACGCAACGTCCACAAGAAGGGACGTCAGTACGAGCAATGTACTGAGTATGTAAGTCATGAATAGTAACATAGTAAGGAATGTACTTATGAATAATAACAGAATGGAAACATAGAGCATATCATGGGGTAAATGAGTAACCTGTACATCTGAGTGCCTTTTAGGCGGATACCATGCATGCTTAGTGTTGCGGAACGTGCAGCCTGATCCATATATACATATACTATATTATATTGTTGCGGAACGTGCAGCCCGATCCATATACATATATTGCTGCAGAACATGCAGCCCGATCCATATATATATTGCTGCGGAACGTGCAGCCCGATCCATTTACCCATATATCCCGCGTCCGGGACGATATCATATCATACCAACTGATCAGGTGGCTACGCGTATATAACACTCTCACCTTTCCCCTTACCCCATATACATATACATATACATATACATATATCATATCACAGCATGCAGGAGAGCCCAAAGAAAGTCATGTATCTATCGGAGTGACGTACGGTCGGTAATCTCCGAATATATTATGGAATGATCATCCTGACTCTGTCTCACCTTGAAGGAACAATTATTATAAGATGAGACTAGCAACGAATAACAGCGTTAAGAGAACATGGAGTAAGATCATAAATCTCATAAGGCGTCGCTTTGTATACATATGCACATAGAACAAATTTTCAAGACTCGATGAGTACGTACATAAATCGACACCTGAAGGCTCGGAAACAAGTTTCGGGTCAATCCGACTTAGTATAAGAAAGTTATGAGCATTTGAAGTACAAAACCTTCTACGAGCGTTTCAGAAAGTCATATCAAGTATCTTTAAACATGAAATCATTCTTATTGTAGTCATCATAGAAATATTCTCATCCTAGTCACCATCAATGTCATTGTAAAACATATCCATCGTTATTCTCATAAGATCTTACAAAATCACGAACCTCTGTTTTGTTAGAATACGGACACTTTGGAAAAACATTTACGAGTTATCGGGAAGAGAATCATGCCTTGGAATCATAAACATCTAACTTTTGAAAGACAAGTAAGATATGGAAACAATTATGAAATCATAACATCGGGATCATGCCTTTGAAAGAAAGGGACAAGCCTTAACATACCTGTTCCACGACCTATTAGCTACGCTTAATTGTCCAAGCTCGTTATCGCTAGTCTACATTCAAGAAGATTGACGCAATCATTAGATTCATCACCATATACTTGTCTTAATCCTTCAAATGAATTCATTTATAATCTGCCGAAATTTCGGCAGCATCTCCCCTGTAAATACAGCATCCCCGAGAATCTAACTCGGCCCAAATCATCAATCAACAAATCCGAGAATTCAACTCGGCCAAACTATCAACAACAATACCATCAATCATACCAACGACATCAACAATCAATTCAAGACGCATTCTAACATTAACAACCTTTGTCATACAATTCAACGACATTTCATTTTTATTCAATTCAATTCACATAACATTCAAAACGACTCAATCAACACACTACTTCACCCGACACCTTCCAAATTCAACAAGAACAATAATACCTTATTTCCTTCTTTCAAATTCAATCACCACAACCCAACTTACAATCTTTCAAACAAATGTCTCACTTCCAAGTTCATGAATTATATTTCCAACTTACACATTAGCAATATCATTCCTACAAATATAAGAAACCATACTAATGTCACACTAACTTCTTCCATAATCCACAAACAATCACAACTTCATTTCCAACCATTAAATCCTCATTTTCCATCATAGAATCCACAACTACAACAATCAAATACTTAATAAAATGAACTCATCATTTCTTAACAACATACCACCTATTCGGCCATACCCTATATATTCATAATTCATGAATTTCACCCATTTCCACATACTACAACACTTCACAAATCATCTATAACACATGAAAGGGAAGATTAAACCTTACCTTTACCCTTGATTCCTCCATTCGGCTAGGGCTTCCTATCTTGCACCATGAATGCTTTGCTTGTTCCAACAATCACTCCATATTAATTAGGACCTTCAAATTAGTTGGAATACTAGAAGGAAATAATTTTTCTTTATCAATTTCATGGGCACCAATTTTTAGTGCCATGGCTGAATGCTCCTATGATTTCTTTCTTGAAATTTCTTGAACTTGTATAGGAAGGTTATGTCTTGTTATACAAGCCTTTGTCCATATATATATAATTAACCTCATCAAATAGAATGAGGACACATGTCCTCTTTCTTGAAGTTTCTCTAATTTTCTTAAATTAAAAAGATGACTTAATCTTGGTTAGTCATCACTCTTTTCTTTCTTCCTCTTTTTTTTTTTGTATATATCTATATATATATAGCACATGCCACACGGCCACATAGGGCTTTCAAGACCACTTGCGAAATTCCCATTTTGCCCCTAGCCGTTCACAATATTACCATGAACCCTCTTGTGAATTTTCCTTTTTACCCTTAACCTTTCTCAATATTTCTATACTAATAAACAACTTGTATATTAAAATAATGTTGGAACATAGTCTTGCCCTTAACCTACCACGACCATCTTGAAATATCTGAATGTGCGAAATACGGGATATAACAGTCACGACCCAACTGGAGGGCCATGACGGGCACCCGGAGCTAATCTCCCGAGCACCTATTAACATACTTCTCATTATCATTCTAGGTGGACCATGAAAGATAACATATGAATATTATAATCTATAAGGGCATAAATCCACAAAAATAATAGCTCATCCACATGATCATCATCAACTATGCCCACATACACACACACACACACACACATGCATATACGAGCCGACAAGGCTTGCCAAAAATGATGTACAGAAATATGAACTGGTAAGGTTATGCAGCATCTAACTATATACATCTGCCTACGAGCCTCTACAAGGAGTGCATAACATCATAAAGGTGGGACAGGATCCCACCGTGCCCAGATGTATACACAAAAGAATAATACCCTAGACCGCAGCTCTGAAGCAAATGGAGCACTCCTGAGTAGTCGCTGATGAAGCACCTAAGGACCCGATTCGTCTCCATGCCTACCTGCAGGCATGAACGCAGCGTCCACAAGCAAAAAAGACGTCAGTAGGAATAATGTACTGAGTATGTAAGGCATGGATAACAACATAACAAAGATCTGGAAAGTAACATGAGATAAGAGAGATAACCTGTACATCTGGATGCCTCTTAAGGCGGATGTTATGCATGCTAAGTTTTTTTTTTTTTTTTTTAATTTTTTTTTTCTTACATACATATATATATATGTGTGTGTGTGTGTATTGCTGCGGAACGTGCAGCCCGATCCATATATCATATCATCCCGCGTCCGGGGCATCCCGCATCGGGGGTAACATCATAATCTGCCCACTGCAGTGGTGTGCACATCTACGTGCCTGCCGGGCTAGCTATAGCGCAGCGTGGTGTGAGAAAATACACATATATATATATATATATATATATATATATATATATATATATAAAGCATGCATAAGAGCCCAATAAAAGCTATAAGTTTATCGGAGTGACGTAAGGTCGGTAACCCCCGATTATCAATATAGAATCATCATCATCGCTATATCTCACCTTGAAGGAACAATTATCAGAAGATGAGATCAACAACAATGAATAACAACCAATAATCATACATCAAGTTCATTAATATCATAATGACATCAAAAACTATAAGCTTTGGTATCTCTAGAAATGGAATCATGATCATCATGGAGAACACTTATCAAAAATATCATAAGAACCTTGAGAATCATGGGTTTCTAGCATTTCTAGGAAATAGGACATTATGGATATCATGTATGGGTTCACAATAAGGAAATCATGCCTTTAAAAAGGAAGGGTTAGCCTTAACATACCTTTACGTCTTCTTAACTACTTAACGTCCTCCTCTCAAGCCCGCAAGTCTACATTCAAGAGAATTCATACTAAGGTTAAGTCTTGGAAACACCCATAAGTTCACACTAGAGTAACTAAGGAGCTAATAGAACTTGGGCAGCACTTCCCCTATATTGTCTACTTCCACCAATTACCAAAACAACTCCCAAACGACCATGACAACATCCACAATATCATAATAAACGAATTATATTCAATTTAATCTCAAATTAATCCAAAATCTCCTTTCAAGTTCACCTTATAGTCATCAACTTCAATTCAATACTTTGTGACTTCTCCACTTTAATTCTTTTCCTTTCCAAAAGTTACTAAGCCTTTAAACCAACTCAATCATACAATTAATATGGAGAAAATACCTTATAATAGAAGAAATTCACCTTACTCAACCTTCCACAAGTTCAAGTTCACCCCAACTTTGAAGAGAAGCAAGAACCATCATCTTCCATGGATTTATCTTGAGGTTTTGATGTTTGATCTTCTCTCTTAATCGTATGGAAGGTTTTGGAATATTGTGGAACCTTAAAGAACTCTCAAGAGCTCTCTTATAATGTGGAGAGAAGAGTGTGGGAGGTGCATATGAGAAATGGGATCTTTTGGGACTTAAAAAGGTTTTAAAAAATGCCTTCCCGCTTAAGTTTGCGGTGAAGATGCGGCTCAGCACACTGAGTGTGCGACCGCACCTCCCCTCCTCTCCCTAGGGAGGATGTAGGGCAGTAAGGCCAGCCAATTTGGAGAGTTGGCAGCCAATATTCGGCTCAGCATACTGAGTATGCAGCCGCATATTGCCCAGATTTTCCTGATTTCGCGAAAATGCGTTTTTTTCGATTCGTTTGACCTCCAATCCTTGTGGAACCTTTTTGACACTTGCATAAAACTTCATTAACCATCTAAGGATCTGTATATATCCCTATCACGGTAATTCTATGCAATTCATAGCTCAAATAACATGAAATCTCCCCAAAACATTACTCAAGTTTCCAATCCCTCAATGAACTTACTTCCGCCGATTCATTTAACTCCGAAACCTTATGGTACACACTTAAAGTTATCAAATACTCTCCTTAAACTTGTAAGGGATTTATATCCACTTTAGTCTTGTGTTAGTTTTACTCATAATGCAAACGACACGAAATTTCCAAAGTGTAACATTCCTCCCCCCTTAAGAACATTCGTCCTTGAATGTTAGACTCTTAGGGATTCTACAAAAAAAATTTCGCCAGAGTTTCTCCTGTAAATATGCCACTACCATCCTGTCACAACTGGCCAAAATATACAACGCCTCACAGGGCTACAACAACAACAACCATAATGGCCACACACGACCAAGAAATCATTAAAAGAAAATATTATGCACCTGAAGGCAATGGTGACTCTGTCTGAACCTCCTCTGGGATTGGAAACAAATGCGGATACTTGGTCTTCATATCTTTCTCAGCTTCCCAAGTCATTTCTTCCCTATTATTGTTTCTCCATAGAACTTTAACTGAAGCTACATCTTTGGTTCTTAGCCTCCGAACTTGTCTATCTAGGATTGCAATGGGAACTTCTTTGTAGGATAATCGTTCAGTGAACTGAATATCATTTACGGGTACAATTCTGGAAGGGTCTGCATTGACATATGGAAAACTAGATGGACTGTTTCAAATTCTGAAGGGAAACCTAACTCATAGGCTACTTGGCCCACTTTGCGTACAATCTTGTAAGGCCCAATATACCGAGTAATAAGTTTTCTCTTTTTACCGAATCTCATGACGCGCTTCATCGGTGACACCTTCAAGAATACCCAGTCATTAATTTGGAATTTTGGGTCTCATCGGCGATTGTCCGCATAAGACTTCTATCGACTCTAGGCTGTCAATAATTGATCCTGACTAAGATTGACCTTCTCCATTGCTTGCTGGATCAAATCTGGCCCTATTAACTTAGTTTCCCCTACTTCGAACCATCCAATTGGTGATCTACATTTTCGCCTATATAAAGCCTCATACAGGGCCATTTGGATACTGGATGATAACTATTGTTATAGGCGAACTCAATAAGCGGTAAGTGATCATCCCAACTACCTCCAAAACCTAACACACATGCCCGTAGCATATCCTCGAGAGTCTGAATGGTACGCTCAGCCTGTCCATCAGTTTGTGGGTGAAATGTTGTGCTAAGACTCACCTGAGTCCCCAAACCCTCTTGGAAAGACTTCCAGAAATAGCTGTAAACTGTGATCCTCTATCAGAAATAATGGATACTGGAACACCATGGAGTCGTACTATATCTTTGATATAAAGCTTCGCATAATCTTTAGCTGAGTATGTAGTTCTGACAAGCAAGAAATGAGATGATTTTGTAAGTGTATCTACGATTACCAATATGGAATCATACTTACGCTGAGAATGAGGCAAACCTGCGACGAAATCTATATTAATCACTTCCCATTTCCAAGTCGGAATCTCTATAGCTTGCAACAATCCCCCAGGCTTCTGATGCTCGATCTTTACCTCCTGACAATTAGGACATTGAGCTACGAACTCTGCTATGTGTTTCTTTATTCCGTCCCACCAATAAATTGACTTAATATCATGATACATCTTTGTCGCTCCTAGATGAACCGAGTAATGGAAATAATGAGCTTCCCCCAAAATCTGGTGACGTAACTCTGCAACATCGGGAACACATAATCTGCCTCGATATTTGAGAACTCCATCTGTAGAAATCTCAAATGGTGACTTTTTCTTCTGAGAAAGTGTATCTCTGTAATGAATTAATATGGGATCCTCATATTGGAGCTCTTTCACCTTGACTATTAATGACGAGATGGCTGAATTCCGAATAGTAACTCCTGTATCGCCTGAGTGCATTAATCGAACTACTAGGTTGGCTAACTATTGAAGCTCACGAGCTAACTCTCCCTTCTCTGGCTGAATATCACATAAGCTACCCATGGATCTATGACTGAGAGCATCGGCTATAATGTTCGCTTTTCTCGGATGATGCAAGATGCTAACATCATAATCTTTCAATAGCTCCAACCATCACTTTTGCCGCAAATTTAACTCTTTTTGCTTGAAAATATACTGGAGGATCTTGTGGTCTGTATAAATATCAATATGGACACCATACAAATAATGTCTCCACATTTTCAATGCATGAATTACTGTAGCTAACTCTAGATCGTGGGTTGGATAATTTTACTCATGTTTCCTCAACTGCCTCGAAGCATAAGCAATGACCTTTCTGTGCTGCATTAATACACACCCTAATCCAACACCTGAAGCATCACAATAAATAACGTAGCCCTTTGATCCTTCTGGAAGTGTCAGGATTGGGGCCGAAGTCAATCTATTCTTGAGATCTTGAAAACTGCGCTCACAAGCATCCATCCACTGAAATTTAGCTGATTTCTGAGTCAGCTTCGACAGTGGTGCAGAAATAGAAGAATAGCCTTTTACAAATATTCTGTAATAACCGGCCAAACCCAGAAAACTATGAACTTCAATAGGTGTTGTAGGTCTTGGCCAAGTCTTCATAGCTTCAATATTTTGGGTATCTACCCGAATACCATCAGCCGAAATAATGTACCCAAGAAATGTCACAGAACTCAACCAGAACTCACATTTAGAAAACTTTGCATATAATTTTCGGGCCTGAAGAATTCTAAGGATAGCACGTAAATGGTCTGCATGTTCTGCCTCGGATCGAGAATATACCAGGATATCATCGATAAACACGATCATGAAAGAATCCAAGAAAGGCCTGAATATACTATTCATCAAATCCATGAATACCGCCGGTGCATTGGTCAACCCGAATGACATTACTCAAAATTTGAAATGACCATACCTGGTCCTAAAAGCCGTCTTCCGGATGTCCTTCTCTCTGACTCTCACCTGATGGCATCCCGATCTCAAGTCTATTTTTGAGAACCATTTATCACCCTATAGCTGATCAAATAAATCATCAATTCTTGGGAGCGGATATTTATTCTTTATTGACACCTTATTTAGCTGTCTGTAATTAATACACATTGGCAAGATCCATATTTCTTTCTTACAAACAACACAGGTGCTCCCCACGACGACGAACTAGGCCTAATAAAGCCTTTTTCGAGCAAATCCTTCAGTTGCATCTTCAACTCTTTCAATTCTGTGGGCGTCATTCTATATGGAGGAATGAATATGGGCTTAGTATCCGGTAGCACATCGATGGCAAAATAAATCTCCCATTCTGGTGGAAGACCTTGAAGCTTGTCCGGGAACACATCCGGGAACTCATTAACTACTGGAACAGACTGAAGAGTCGGAGGCTTTGCTTCTGTATCTTGAATCCAGACTAAGTGATAAATGCAACCTTTAGCAATCATCTTCCTTGCCTTGAGATAGAAAATAAACCTACCTCTCGGAGACGCTGTATTACCCTTCCACTCTAAAACTGGTTCTCCTGGAGACTGGAAACGAACCATTTTTGTTCTACAATCAACATTGGCATAACAAGAAGCCAACCAATCCATACCCATAATAATATAAAAATCTACCATATTCAACTCAATCAGATTTGGCATGGTATGGTGGTCATATACTACAACCATACAATTTCTATACACCCATCTAGCTATCACTAGTTCACCAACGAACGTAGATACTTCAAAAGGTTTAATCGACTCAGGTGTCACCCCAAACCGACCGGCAACATAAGGAGTAACATATGAAAATATAGAACCCGGATCAATCAATGCATATACATCATGAGAAAATACTGATAATATACCTGTGACAACATCAGGGGAGGACTCAAGATCCTGCCGTCTAGCCAGTGCGTAGATACGGTGCTGAGGACCACTCGTACTGGATGTTCCTCCTCTACCTCTACCACGGACTGCTAGTGTCTGTGTGCTTTTCCCCAGAGGGCGATCGATGATGAAGAACCAGCTGTTGATCTCGTGGGCTAGACCATACCTCTTCCACCTCTCGATGGACAGTCGCGCATCATATGGCCTGTCTGGCCCCAAGCATAGCAAGCATCTGATCCCAAACGGCTCTGCCCCGAATGTAGCTTACCACACTGAGTACATCATGGTAAGGGTGGTCTCACCTGGCCAGAATCACCCCTAGATGTTACATCTCGTATTTTCGTCAACATATACCCGACTATGTTGAGGTGGAAGAATGTACTTAATCATGAGGAATGAGATTTTGGGCAAATAAAAATGAGTTTCTTGCTTACCCGATGCTCTTACTTCACTAACTTACTTTCCGTTCTACTTGCTTGAGCTACTTAACACATGTCACGATTATTAAATGGGGACGAGACACGTGTTTAAAGAGATAGAGATCTACAAGTGAAACCTACTAACTAAGAAAGTAGGTGCATCACCTACTTGCTAAAGGAAAGGCCACAATTCATTCTCCAAAAAGGCAAGGATAGGGGCAGCCAAAAGGGACCTCTTAAAGGGGCCGAGGCACCTCATTTCTCACTATCATTTTCAGGTTGTAAGACACAAGAGAAGCCACGAAATCCTCTCTCCAAACTGACCATCCCTCTTTCTCCCTTAGGATTCTTAAGTTGCTCTTCAATTCTCTTGCAAAACAGCCTATAAAATCATCTCCTCTCTTCTAGGACATTAAAGAAATTGGAAGATATTTAGATTGTGAGAGACATAAAACATCCCATGGAATTCCTCTCTAAGGGTTCTCATATCAACCCTAGGTAAAATCAAGCTTACTAAGTGATTCGGGTGCCATAACTTCCGAGGTAGTTGCTAGTTCCCCATTCTGATTCATGTGGTGGATTAGAAGGTTAATTTGAAGCGAAGTAAGTTCAATACAAGGCTGTTCTAACTATTTCAAGGTGATTTTTCATTCTCTTTCCTATGGTTGAGCTTCTATGAGTTGTAACCAAGTTGTAAAAGATAGAACTTGTGAGTTTTGAAAGAAAAACCATGTTTCTGATGTTGTACCATGGTGGGCTGTTTATGAAGCTATTTCTAAGTTAATTAATGGCTGATTATCATGCTAAGAGACTTATATATATGCATTTCTAATCGTGTTTCATGTTTTAAAAGAAGAGAAGCTTGGAGAGTTGTTGTTTGATTAAGAACTTATGAAATGAAGTTCGAAAGTTGTAGTTGAAGTGCTTGTGGCATGTGGACTATTATGAGGTCATTATAAAATTATTTTGTGGTATATATGTTGATTATTGTTGAATGTTTTAACGTGTGGACTGATTTGGAGCGTTGTGCGTACGGGCTGTTTCGAGGTGCTCTTGGATCTTGTTTTGGCTAGTTCTTGATGTAGTAACTTGGACGTGTTGTTGTCGATGTTGTTCTGGTTGTTTTTAGAGTTGGTTTGAATTTGGGGGAAGTGAAAAATATAGGGGAAATGCTGCCAATTTTCTAGAAATAAGCTACTAGCTTAGAAATACGTTTTAAGCTTTTCCGTAGTTCTAACATCTTAATATAAGTCGAAGTACTTTGGGCAGCATATACATATCGAGTGATGGATTAAGCGTCAAAGGTATGTAATGACTATCTTTCTTTTTCTTGGCATGATCCCATATGTGGTAAGAGTGTAACAAACCTTATGACAAGAGTTTTGTCAAAGTAGAGCTTGTCATATTGTTGCATAGTTTCCGAGTGTTATGTTATTCCTTCTAAGGGGCCCTCTTATACTGAGAACCTAAAGCTCTGGAACTCTGGCCTGGTTCGGAATAAATAGGGCGATCAAGTCTTTTGCTTGCAAATCTAGGAGGTGCACTAGCCGCTGACTGGCCCGAGTGCCTAGAATACTACTGCCTCGGACCCCCTCTGAAGTCACTAATAGCACCTGAGGATCTGGCCCTCTTAGTATAACCCCTATCATAATCACGCTCACTTCTCCGTTGTTGCGTTCGTTCTTCTAGATTTTGGCCATGGGCCTGAATACGAGAAATATCCATACCCTCTTGAAGTGTGGCCGTCAAGCAATCATCAATCAAGTGGGGTCCCAATCCATTCACAAACCGATGAATACGTTCTCCCATATTAGCAACCATAGCTGGAGCATACCGAGCCAAGGAATTAAAACGAAGGCTACACTCTCGAGCACTCATGTTCCCATGTCTGAGGTCTAGGAACCTATCAGCTCTAGCCCGTCGAACCTTTGGTGGCAAATAATGTCAGAGAAAAGCATTTACAAACTCTTGCCATACAGGGGGAGGTGCATTCGCCCCTCTAGAAGACACCCGGGTACTTTACCAATGAACAGCCACATCTCACAATCTATAAGAAGCCCACTCTACCGATTCAATATCAGAAATATGCATTACCCACAATGTACTCAATATTTCATCTATAAAGTTTTGCCAATCCTCGTCCGGTTTTGACCCAAAGAATTCTGGAGGGTCCAAACTAATGAAATCATGGACTCTGGCACTGACAGCTCTATCTCCATGGCCCGTACCTTGCCGCTGAGCCTAAGAGGCTAGCAGCTGGATCAATAACTGAATAGCCTCCCTCATCTCCTGACCTAAGGCATCCGATGGAGGAACTAGAGTGCTGGAGCTGGAGCTGAGGCTCCTCCATGCTCCTCTAGAGCGGGCGGAGTGTGAGAGGTTCGAGATGGAACCTCATTCTGGGACTCGCCCTCCTCTATATCTGTAAGCGGTACCTGCTCAGTCCTCCTACCTGCCACTGACTTTCCCTTCTAGGATGCTGTCACTTTTCTCTTCACAGGCATCGCTAAAATCATAACGCACAATCAGGAATAAGAAAATCCTTGTATCGTAGCTCTATCGCACGATCTAAGATAAGAAAGGAAGGTCAATCATTCCTAAATGCCCCGAAGCCTCCTGTTTATAAGTGTGACGCGCTTCACACCCATAAACAAGACTCTACTGGACACTGCTCGTAGACACACCCTAGGATGAACTGCTCTGATACCACTTCTGTCACGACCCAATCGGAGGGCTATAACGGGAACCCGAAGCTGATCTACCGAGCACCTCTTAACATGCTTCTCATTATCATTCTAGGTGGACCATGAAAGATAACATATGAATATTATAATCTATGAGGGCATGAATCCACAAAAATAATAGCTTATCCACATGATCATCATCAACTATGCCCCCCCCCCCCCTACACACATATACGAGCCGACAAGGCTTGCCAAAAATGATGTACAGAAATATTAACCGGTAAGGTTATGCAGTATCTAACTATCTACATCTGCCTACAAGCCTCTACAAGGAGTGCATAACATCGTAATGACGGGACAGGACCCCGCCATGCCCAAATGTATACACAAAAGAATAATACCTTAGACCGCAGCTCTGAAGCAAATGGAGCGCTCTTGAGAAGTCGCTAATGAAGCACCTAAGGATCCGATCCGTTTCCATGCCTACCTGCGTCCACGAACGCAGCGTCCACAAGCAAAAAGGACGTCAGTAGGAGTAATGTACTGAGTATGTAAGGCATGGATAACAACATAACAAAGATCTGGAAAGTAACATGAGATAAGAGAGATAACCTGTACATCTGGATGCCTCTTAAGCCAGATGTCATGCATGCTTAGATTTTTTTTAAAACATTTTTCTTACATATATATATATATATATATATATATATATATATATATATATAACGTGCAGCCCAATCCATATCTCATATCATCCCGCATCCGGGTTAACATCATAATCTGCCCACTGTAGTGGTGTACACATCTACGTGCCTGCCTGTCCGACTATAGCGCGCGACGCGGTGTGAGAAAATACATATATATATATATATATATATATATATATATATATATATATATATATATAGATAAAGCATGCATGAGATCCCAATAAAAAGCTACATCTCACCTTGAAGGAACAATTATCATAAGATGAGATCAACAATAATGAATAACAATCAATAATCATACATCAAGTTCATTAATATCATAATGACATCAAAAACTATAAGCTTTGGTATCTCTAGAAATGGAATCATGATCATCATGGAGAACACTTATCAAAAATATCATAAGAACCTTGAGAATCATGGGTTTCTAGCATTTCTAGGAAATAGGACATTACGGATATCATGTATGGGTTCACAATAAGGGAATCATGCCTTTAAAAAGGAAGGGTTAGCCTTAACATACCTTTACGTCTTCTTAACTAATTAACGTCCTCCTCCCAAGCTCTCAAGTCTACATTCAAGAGAATTCATACTAAGGTTAAGTCTTGGAAACACCCATAAGTTCACACTAGAGTAACTAAGGAGCTAACGAAACTTGGGCAGCACTTCCCCTATATTGTCTACTTCCACCAATTACCAAAACAATTCCCAAACGACCATAAAAACATCCAAAATATCATAATAAGAGAATTATATTCAATTTAATCTCAAATTAATCCAAAATCTCCTTTCAATTTCACCTCATAGTCATAAACTTCAATTCAATACTTTGTGACTTCTCCACTTTAATTGTTTTCCTTTCCAAAAGTTACTAAGACTTTAAACCAACTCAATCATACAATTAATATGGAGAACATAACTTATAATAGAATAACTTCACGTCACTCAACCTTCCCCAAGATCAAGTTCACCCCAACTTTGAAGAGAAGCAAGAACCATCATCTTCCATGGATTTATTTTGAGGTTTTGATGTTTGATCTTCTCTCTTAATGGTATGGAAGGTTTTGGAATGTTGTGGAGCCTTAAAGAACTCTCAATATCTCTTTTATAATGTGGAGAGAAGAGCGTGGGAGGTGCATATGAGAAATGGGATCTTTTGGGACTTTAAAAGGTTTTAAAAAATGCCCTCCCGCTTAAGTTTGCGGTGGAGATGCGGCTTAGCACACTGAGTGTGAGGCCGCATCTCCCCTCCTTTCCCTAGGGAGGATGTAGGGCAGTGAGGACATCCAATTTGGAGAGTTTGCAGCCAATATGTGGCTCAACATACTGAGTATGCAACCGCATATTGCCCAGATTTTCCCGATTTTGGGAAAATACGTTCTTTTCGATTCGTTTGACCTCCGATCCTTGTGGAACCTTTTTGACACTTGTATAAAACTTAATTAACCATATAAGTAGACCTATATGTCCCTCTCAAGGTGGTTCTAAGGAATTGATAACTCAAATAACATGAAATCTCCCCAAAACATCGCTCTAGTTTCCAATCCCATAATGAACTTACTTCCGCCGATTCGTTTAACTCTGAAACCTTAAGGTACACACTTAAAGTTATAAAATACCCTTATTAAACTTATAAGGGCTTCATGTCCACTTTAGGTTTGCTTTACTCTTACTCATAATGCAAACGACACTAAATTTCCAAAGTGTAACAAATAATACCACAAAATATGGACTGAGAAGGTTATAAGACATATTACTATGCGTATCTGTCTATGAGTCTCTACATGGAGTGAATAACATCATAAGGAGGGGACAAGACCCCGCCATGCCTATATGTACACCAAATACTAGGGTTCTTAATTATATGCTTGTCTTGTTCTGCTTTTGTTTGGAAAAATCTTTCCAAAGTCTCTTTAACTATACTTTCTATGTTGTCATTTGTTTTTGCAAGTATGCTTTTCTTGGTAGAAATAACTCCTTGCGTCAGTGTCTTTGGTAATCTTCGTCTTGTCTGGAGAGATGAACATCCCTCATCTTCATTTTTTCGCAAAGTGACAGCCATCAACGGATTTGATGAGTCTTTACCGGCTACCCGTTTGAACCAGACTAGCTGTATCTTTATCCGATACAGTGGATCTATTTGCATTCATTGGGGAATGCACACCCGTCTCATCCATATTTTTCTGAGATGGAGAACTCTGGGATTGTACTAATTCGAACTTAATTGCTTGTAGTCTTTGTTCCAACAGTCTTGCTTGTTCCAAGAGTTTCATTTTTTCTTGGATGAGTGTCTCTTTCTGCTGGTTAAGTCTTCTGACGGTCTCAGTCATAGTAGAGCAGTGATCGCAAAAAAACACTTTGTCTGTGTCTTTTTGTATATTGTACTGAGGGGCTCTATCTTTAAGTTTGGTATCAGAGCGAGAAGAATTTTTGGACCTATACCCGTTTAAAGACAAGATTATATGAGACAACATAGTTTTACTCAATATATAAGTTATAATTATCGTATGATATATTTCACCCAAAGAAGACTTGCAATAGACAAACAAGAAAGTTTTTAACTGAATACAGTAGATACATAGACATAGTCCATCGCCAAGACTTACATAATAATATAACAATACTAAGTTTAAGAAATAATCTTAATTGGGAATTATTTTTCATCAACGACGAGATAGTTAGAGCTGAAGATCGTATTAGACATCTAGAACAAAACATAAACTTTATACCTTTAGGTTAATAGATGCCAGATAATTATTTAAAAGTCAAGCAAGAGTTAAAGAACCTATACCCAGAATATATTAAATTAAGTAGTACCAAAGAAAACCAGTTAAGACTACAAGAATTAATAGATATAATATCAGGATTAGAATATAAGTTACTAGGATATATAAAATCTAGAAAGATTTCAAAGAACCAAAAGCGATTTAGACCATATTAATTGTATGAGAACACTACCCTTTGTTAGACATATAGCTATCAATTATTGGTATTTATATAGAGATATACAGAAAAGACGAGAATATAGACAAGTAGAAAAAGCCTTAAGTGCATATTTAGAAATAATAAATTCATAAACACTATTATCACTAATAAACAATAGACTCTTACAAAGTCAGATTAACGAAGAGACAATCTCTGCTATAACGTGGGAATTACAAGGTATAAGAGAAGATATAGAAAGACTTACAACTAGTATAGAGTACCAGAAGAAAGTTTGTAAAATAAAGATTCCGTTAGGGTAATAAATAAAGCTAGAAAAATAGATACATTAAAAAATCTAGAATACTTAGACTTAAGAATATACCCAGAAAAGAAATATAGAGCATTAAAAGATCATAGTATTATAAAGTGTAATTTCAGTAACGGAGACCATATATTACATAGTGAAGACAAACAGTTGAACACATTAGTAGATTTAGTCATAAATTTTAGTGAAAAAATACAAGAAAATAATAAAGACATTACTAGAATATTAGAGGTGGTAGAAGCATCCCAGACTAAGCAAAAGAAAACTTTCGAAAAAGTAGAACAAAATCTCGATTACTTAAAAACACAAGAATTAGAATTAGAAAAGAAAGTCTAGACTCTAGTTAACAAATTTAATCTAGAAAAATTACCTACAAAGACGGAAATAGAAAAGTTAGTTAAAGTTATTACAGAAAACCCAAAAGAGATAGAACTAAAGACAACCCAAATAGTCTCTAAAATAACACTACAAATAGAAGTTTTAACTTGTGATATTAAAGAATTAAAAAAGATAGTAGAAGAACTAAAAGAAATCACTCTTTCATGAGTAGACCAACCACCTCTCTCTAGAAAACTTCCATATTCCCCTTCTCTTTCATCAAATGCTCCAATCCCTTGCCTAGTCAAAAACCTGTGTAATATAAACTCCTATTGTAAATTAGTATTAAGTTTGTAATAACTACCCCCTAGTGTGAAGTAGTTTTTTGGGGTTCCCCGAAAGGGAAACCTCTCTCCCTCTTCAAACCATGTAAGTTTATTTACTATGTTTTCTGTACTAATCTCCCTATTATGTAAATTATTTTGTGATTATTATGTTTAAGTAATTACTTCCTTATCATCATTAATTTGTTATTCTTAGTATATGGTTATTCTCTTAACTTCTTAATAACCTCGATGGATTAACCTGTAAATTTCTAGGTTTTAAAGAGGCTATTTTAATGTCCAAATGAAAAAGGACGATGTTGGTTGTGGTTACCGGGGTGTGGTTAAAGAAGACTGTTATTAAGAACAAAGGTTAAGAGAAAGAGATAAACGGCATAACAAGATTCGTGACTGGACAAAGTCCAGATTAAGATTTAAAAAAAAAATAAAAATAAAAAATTACTGTTCATAGTACTGTTCACCTTTTTACTGTTCATAAAAAAAAAACGAAAACTTTGGGAGATAGTCAGAATATATATACATAAAGCATGCATGAGAGTACAAATAAGTGTTACATCTCTATCGGAGTGGCGTAAGGTCGTTATACCTCTGATTACCATTGTGGAACTATCATCTTTGACATATCTCACCTTGAAGGATCAAAAACCATAAGGTGAATCATCAATCATAAAACAAGATCAATAACCATAAGATAAAGATCAATAATCATGACACAAGTATCAATAATATCATAAGATCATCAAGAACCATAAGCTTCTAGTGTTTCTAGGAATGGAGTCAATGTGGATATCTTTCGTATAAGGTTGTAACAATAGGATCATGCCATAAGAAATAAAGGGACAACCTTAACATACCTCTTCTTCTACTTAACCACTCAATATATATCCTCCTGAGCTTGCAAATTTACATTCAAGATGATTCATACTAAGGTCAAGCCATTGAAATTCTCATATGGTCAAACTAAATTAATTGGTGAGCTACGAAAACTGGGCAACATTTCCCCTGTATCATCTGCTTCCACCAAACTCCAAAACAACTCCCAAACAGAAATAACTACATCAAAAATACCATATCCAAGAGATTACATTCAAATTACACTTAAATTATTCCAAAACTCCCTTTCAATATCAACCCATTGCCATCAACTTCAACTTAATACCTTGTGACTTCTCTATTATGATTCTCTTCATTTTAAGACTTGCTAAACCTTCAAGTCAACTCAAAATAAGAAATAAGATGAATAACATACCTTATAATAGAATAAATTCACCTCACACAACTTACTTCAAGACCAAATTCAGCACAACATCAAGTAGAAACAAGAACAATCATTTTCATGAACTAGCTTGGGGTTTTAGATCTTGATCTTCTCTTGTGATGGTTTGGAATGATTTGGGATGATGGAGAACCTTGAAGAACACCTTTATAAGGTAGAGAGAGGAGTATGGAAAGTGTATACATGAAATGGGGCTTTTTAGAACAATATAAAGCCCTTGAACCGCCCCTTCGCCTTAATTTGCTGTGGAGATGCGGCCTAGCAAGTGAAACCTTGTGGCCGCATCTATCCACCACATCTTGGGGTGGTTTTGGGTAGTTATATGCCTAAAATATGGAAGTTTACGACCAGTTTTCTGCACACCAAACACAAATGCGGCCGTAAACTATCCACAAACTCCACTTTTCACAAAAATGCGTTCTTTTTGATTCGTTTGACCTCCAATCCTTATGATATCTCCTTAATATTTATGTAACCCTTCATTAACCATATAAGGAGCCCTATAACCTTCTCTCAAGCTTGTGCTAATAGAATTATGGCACAACGACGCAAAATCTCAAAATCTTCCGAGGTATAATATTCTTCCCTCCTTAGAACATTCGTCCTCGAATGTTAACCTCTTAGGGATTTTATAGAAATTTCGGCAGATTCTCCCCTATAACTATACCACTACCAACATATCACACAACAGCCAAACTATACAATGCCACATAGGGCCACAACAAACAATAACAATAATGGCCTCACACGACCAGTAATCATAAGAAATGAGACAATACGCACCTGAAGGCAATGGTGTGTCGGTCTGGACCTCCTCTGCATGTGGAACAAGTGCGGATACCTGGATCTCATATGTTCCTCAGCTTCCCATGTTATTTCCTCACTATTCCTGTTTCTCCAAAGGACTTTAACTGAAGCTACATCTTTAGTCTTCAATCTTCGAACCTGTCTATCTAGTATAGCAATAGGAACCTTCTCATGCGATAGTTGCTCGATAACCTGAACATCATCAACAGGTACAACTCTGGAAGGATCTCCAATACACTTACGAAGCATCGAAACATAGAAAACCGGATGGACTGATTCTAAATCTGAAGATAGATCTAACTCATAGGCCACCTAGCCCACTCTACGTACAACCCTGTAAGGCTAAATGTACCAGCGACTAAGCTTACCCTTTTTTCCAAATCTCATAACACCTTTCATAGGTGATACCTTCAGGAATACCCAGTCATCAACCTGGAATTCTTAGTCTCGTCGGTGATTATTTGCATAAGACTTCTGACGACTCTAGGCTGCCAATAATCGATCCTGAATAAGTTTGACCTTCTCCACTGCTTGTTGAATCAAATCTAGCCCTACTAGCTTAGTTTTCCCTACTTCGAACCATCTAATTGGTGATCTACACTTCTGCCTATATAAAGCCTCATACCGAGCCATCTGGATACTGAAATGATAACTGTTGTTGTACGCGAACTCAATAAGTGGTGAATGATCATCCCAGCTACCTCTGAAGTCTAGTACACATGCCCGTAGCATATCTTCGAGGGTCTGAATGGTACGCTCAGCCTGTCCGTCTGTCTGGGGATGAAATGCTGTGCTGAGACTCACCCGAGTCCCCAAACCTTTCTAGAAGGACCTCTAGAAGTTAGCTGTAAACTGCGCACCCCTGTCGAAGATAATGGATACTAAAACACCATGGAGTCTTACTATCTCCTTGATATAAAGCTTCGCATAATCCTTGGTGAGTAAGTAGTCCTGACAGGCAGAAAATGAGCTAATTTCGTAAGTCTGTCAACAATCACCCATATGGAATCAAACTTGCGCTGAGAAAGGGGCAAGCTCGTAATGAAATCCACATTAATTTCTTCTCGATAGTCTACAATAATCCACCGGGCTTCTGATGCTCAATCTTCACTTGTTGACAGTTAGGGCATTGAGCTGCAAACTCTGCTATAACTTTCTTCATTCCATCCCACCTATATACTCCTAGAAAATCATGATACATCTTCATCGATTCTGGATGAATAGAGTAGCGGGAGCAATGAGCCTCTCCCATGATCTGTCGACGTAGCCTTGCAACATTGGGAGCACACAGCCTACCTCGGTATCTAAGCATCATGTCTCCCGAAATCTTGAACTATATTAAAAGTATTATAAGTTCTAACTTTTCTCATATCAATTTGGTGAAAAAATACATCTTAAAATGTTAGTTAAAGTTTGTACAATTTAAGTCTCGGGAATAAAAAAGTGTCACATAAATTAAGACAAAGGAAGTAGACAATGATAATGTAATAACTTAACAGGCTCTTAAGATCTATTTGTCAAAGCAAAGATTGTAGGTAGATTATGTAAAAAATCTGATTTTGTGAAATTCTTCTGCGTGCTTTAAGAAAAAACTAATGCTTACTACGATAGAAGACCTGTTTAGATTTGGATTAGGGTCTTGGATGCAATATCTTTTTTAAATGGGTTAAGGGAGTGCCAAAAGATGAAGTTTTGGCGTAGATTATTCTATTGAAAGTATGGATGACCTCAATATATATATATATATATATATATATATATATATATATATATATATATATATACACACACACAAAAGTTACTTTACTGAATCATTTTTATACCTTGAATGACCATTCAAGTGATGAACTCAAAAACAATAGATACTCGAGAGTAAAGAATGATATTTGTTAGGTTTTAATATTTGCTCTAGTCACATATTTCATGTAAGTTGGTAAATAATATTTTATTGGTTAATTTTTGTTTCTATATAGGTGTAAACTCTTAATATATTCTCTTTTTAATATAGTTATATTGGTACGCAAAAAAAAATCCGGTTCATAGAGGAGCATTAATACGTATGAAAAATATGTGGACGAAGAATGAGGATTTAGCTATTGATTCTCTTAATTACATGACAAATTATTTAATTATCTTTCTTACTTTTATTGATGAGTGATTATGTTAATAAAAAGACTTTACACATATATAAGGAGTCTAGATACATTCTCTATTTAGATCCATATTTGTAGTATTGAAAAAATTAGAAACCGGAATATTGATAAGAACACCGAATTAAAAGATAAGATATATTAATCTACAATAAAAAGAGGAAGTGTTTTGGCATGCAAAAATACCATCCATGGGCACGAATGAAGGATGGTGTTCTCATCCCATCTTAAGATTGGTCAACTTGAGTACTTCTTCGAAAGAGCAACTCATGAAGAAGCTAATCTTAAGACGTAAAGGGATGAAAAATCATCACCTCCTCAAATTGTGAAATTAGAGGTCTCTGTAGGATTCTATGTTCTCTCACTAAACTTATAAATAAGTTTATTTAAATATTAATATTTATCCCTTAGCGATCTATGAATTTATTTTCTAAAAGTGCTAGGGTAGATTTTTATCATATGTGATGATTCCAAAATATATTTTATTGGCATGCATGTGATATATGGGAATTAGATATGTTATAGATTAATTTATTAATTTCTTCCATCAAATGAAATTGATTAATTGGTATATAGTTTGGTAGCATGCATGATATTATATGAACAATTATTTTCAACGTTATAAAATATGAATTAGGCTTACATTAATACTGGAAAGTATTCATAAGATTATGCGAACAAATGATACTTACACCTAAATACTGTTTAAAAGTTGGTGACCTTACATATTAATGGTTTATGCATTATGCTCGGCAACAAAAAATGTGAATGATTTTGAGTTTTTATTATCCAGATTGATCACTCACAAAAATTCATATATTTTTTGATGTATAGTTATTACTCAAATCTCTATTTTAATAATGTTGATATGTTCTTATAAAACTGTGTGTTACATAATTCGAAATACACATGCAACGCACGTGTCGAGAAAGTAGTAATACATCAATAGTATCAATATGTCTCAGAATATAAAGTAAGACATAAATAAAGAGGAGTCTCCGGGTAGCAAAGCGTCTGCGTGCTCACCCCAACAAGACTCGAATCAGCAACCTCGAACTCTCAGCCACGAGAGGTAGACGTCGATCCCACCTGATACTCTGCATTCATAAACGAAAGCAGCAAGTGCAGGTCAGCACTGTCACACCCCAATCCTGATAGGGCATGATGGGCACTCGACCATTACTTAGAGCCGAGCGAACCCGCCGGTTCTCGTTATACTCACAATCTCACGGGGCTCTTAAATCACCCGAAATTGGTTCTATACATATGACCAGCAACGAGAAAAATAAATGCTATAGCTAAATGGCGAAATGAATGATAAAATCTTTTCCAAAACATTTTTTTTTTTGTGTCAAATCAAGTAATATTTGTAATCATATGAAATCAGTAAAGTAATGCATAATGGTACATTGGCTTACATAGCTGCTTACAAGGCTGACATATTGTATACATGAATCTGTCTGCAAAAGTCTCTAACGTAAGATATGATATCAAAACGTAAGTTGGGACAGGGCCCCAACATACCTATAATGTATATGACTTAGCTCATAAGGAAATACTCTGATGCGGCATCACTCCGAACCGAGTGGAGTTTACCAATCTAGCTGATAGCCTGGGACATCCTATAGTCAAACTCCTGTATAACTTTTCTGCACAGCAATATGGGGCTGTGTGGCATGAAACACAGCGCCCCCAGGTAAAGGGACGTCAATACGAACAATTTACTGAGTATGTAAAGCATAATCAACATCATAATAGAAGCATAAGAAATGACATAAGATAGAAAGGTCATGAGATAATGAAGCCATCTATACCCCTAGCGTTGTTCATCGTATTTACTTATCCTTTTTCTAATGGGAACCTTCCATTTCATACATTTATACATATAGTAGTATCATACCCGACCATAGAGGTTCAGTGTCTTACATACCCGACCATGATAAGGTTCGGTGTTATACGTACCTGGCCCTACCAAGGCTCAGTGTCGTCCGTACCAAACTGCAATGGTGTGCGCGCGATAGATATCATACCCGGCCATATAAGCTCGGTGTTACATAATAGCCATACATACTTATACACGTATACATAAGAGTCCATAAGTATCATCAACATCATCATCGTTTTCATCACATCTTCCCTTAGAGGATCAACTATCATATAAAGGAGGCAATAGCATTGTGAAAATATTGAGAATCATGAGCTTTAGTAATTCTAGGGATGAAATCATTTGGAAGACATTTTGGAACCCATGCGGAGGTACATAGCAAAGGAATCATGCCTTAATGAAAGAAGGGTTAGCCTTACATACCTCGTCGTCTTCTTAACTACTTAATGTTCACCGTCGAGCTTGAGAAATCTATATTTAGAAGGATTCATATCATGGTTAAGCCTTAAAGATACTCTTAAATTCAACCTAGAATAATTCATGAGTTAACGAAAATTGGGCAGCATTTCCCCTATTTCGTCGACCTCCACCATATCACAAAACAACTCCCAAACATCCATAATCACGTCCATAATATCATAATCAAGTAATCACATTCCATTAAGTCTTCAAAATTCATTCTCATGTTCAACTTATGCTAACAACTTCATACCCATCCTTAGCACATTTTCATAAAATGTTCCTCATCACTATTATTACCTTCCACAACAAGATTATACCCATATCATACTAAGAATCATGATTCAATTTGGCTTACTACTCAAAAACATCATAAAAGCTACATTTAGATCTCATTTTCTACTTTCTTCTTTTACCCAAGTTGTTCAACAACCAAACATTATTGACAACACAAACTAAGCATGAAAACTAACCTTTTATCTCATAGGAATGAGCTTTGGAGCAAGATATCAACTTGTGCAAAACCCTAGCAACAATACCTAAGTAGATCTTGAAGTCTACTAACCTTAGTGAGCCTTCCAACACATGATCACTTCAATTCTTGCTATTAGATCTTTGTTTTCTCTTGGGTTCAAGTGTAATATTATTGGAGAAGGATTTGGAGCTCTCAAGACTTGTGAAAATGTGAAAAATGAAATAAAAGAACAAGGGTCATCTATTTATACAAAAATTAAAAATCTGCCCGATGGACTTATACGGACCACTTATAGGGTTCGTATAATATTATACAGTCCGTATAAGTGAACCGTATAACACCACCATGAAAATACCCCTTTTTGTAAGGGCCATGTTATACGGACCCCGTTCTACGGACTGTATAAGTGGTCGTATAACCCACTGTTTTCCGAAACTTTCTCTCGTTGAGTCGTTTGACTTCTAATCCTCGTGGAACCTTCTTGGCTCTTATATAACACTTTATTAACCATACAATAGGACCTATATCAGCCCATCAAGACATTAATAAATACGTATCAAGTCAACTATCGTGAAAACCTTTCCGCACACGCCTTGCATTTCACTTCCTTCAACGAACTTAGGCTCATATATTCATATAACTTTGAAATCTCATGGTGCGCACTTTAAGCTATCTAATACTTCTCTTAACCTCGTAAGGACTTCATATTCATCCTAAACTCACATTTGTCCACTCACAAGGCAACAAAGTCCGGAATTTTTGAGATGTGACAAATACAAACAACACGTACTGGTAGGTATCATAGGCCGACTAAGATTAGCTAACATATATCAAGGCAATAAAGTAAGATAAACAGGTAAATCAACAATGTATAAGTCAAAACCACCAGTAATCAAGTACAAGTCATCACCTATGTGGTAGTATCTAAATCCAACTATGCCAAGTCTCAGTACATTCAATCCAAATTCGTATATCACAAATACATCACAAGAATATCACAATAGAAGCCATGGTACAATGCAATGTAATAATGTATGAAGTGTGAATGCAATGCATATGCAACATACATATGTACTTCGATGATGGAACATCACATCTCGACAGCACAACCCATGAGGGACCTGTGAAGTCCATGTACCCTCACGATTCAGGCGAAGACCTCGGCAATCGCTACTAGCACTTATATCACGATTTCGGGATAAACATCGGACATCGGTCCTCATGTCAGTCTCATCCAACTGAGCCCAGATCATAACAGTGTTTCCTTGTATATTATCAATGTATCAACAGTATATCAAGAATGATAAGAATGCGTGCAATGTATGAGTTCAATGTCAATAATCAATAGTACCACACATGGGCACACCAACAATATCAATAAAAAGGCTACACAACAAGCCGTAATAGAATCACAATCCTCGTCTCGAACAACAACAATTACGGTGCTACAATATCATCATCAAGATATATCACTAGTCACCAATATCTACTATCTCCACGTGACATCGAGCTAATCAACAAATAGAACGTGACAAATGTTACACCTTAGAAAATTCCCCGTTAACGGACAGTGAATAGGCTAGCGAAGAGGACGACATGTACGATGATTTGATAAGTGAGAAATAACATGAGATAATCCTAATTGAGATTCAAGACATTTAACGAAAAGGAAGAAGGTTATCAAGGAAAGGCGACGAGTTAATGATGGCGTAATGACGTCTTAGAGAAGAGTGATAACGTCCCTTAGATTGGTATTGAGGTGTTAAACAAGTGTCAAGAAGGTTCCATAAGGATTTGAGATCAAACGAGTTGACGAGAATGAAATCAGAACAGCTGGTCATTATACGACCCAACATACTGGCCGTATAAATTATACTGGCCATATGTTAGGCCGTATAATTATCCAAGAGGGGCATCACTTACTGGACCAAACATACGGCCCGTATAAAATGTACGGACCGTATGTTGGTCCGTATATATTGGTCGGGACAGATTTCAAGAATTAATATAAGGGCCCCTTTCTCATTATTTCATTTCATTTCCACTCTCCTCTCTTCAAGAAACCTCTAGAACACTCTCTATTATTCATCCACAAGAAACCAAGGGAAAACTATGATCAACTACACCAAATCCATGAAATCAAGTGTAGAAACCTAATAAAAGTTCATCTACACCAAGAAAACTCAAGGGAATTGAGTTAGGGTATTAGTGCAAGAAGAGAAGTTCCACTCAAGGATTGTTCATCCACTATCTAAGGTGAGTTTTATGATCATTCTTGGTTGTTTAAGGTGTTGAATGTTAAAAACACATGGATTGTAGAAAGATATAGAAAATGGGTCATAAATGTGGGAATAGTGACATTGTTGGGTAAAGGTTTGGATTGAATTATGAATATTGGTATGTTGTGATTGTAAATATGTTATGAATGAAATTTAGAACACGGAATAAGTATTATATGAGACAAAATGCAATAATGAATTATGACCATGATTATGGAGAAATTGGAGTGAGATTGTGAATTGCGGATAATATGGACGGATGATTATTGTTGCTTGTGATATTGTGAATGTCGTTATCAATGTTTGGGAGTTGATATAGAATGTGGGGAAAGTAGTATAAACAAAGGAAATGTTGCCCAATTTTCCCTAGAAATAGTAACACGTTCTTATAGTCGATTAGCTAATGTTGATGCGAATTCTCTTGAAGGTAGAAACGTGGGCATTGAAGGAGAACAAGCAAGCAATAGATTAGTTAAGCGTAAAAGGTATGTGAGGCTAGTCCTTTATTTCTAATGGCATGAATCCTATAGCATGACTTTTCCTTCCCCTTCATGAATTTCCTACATTCCGGAAAACTAAAAGTCTATGTTCATGAATAGCTATATGAGATAAACGATATGTTACGAACCCAATAATGATGATGATGAGCTTGAGTCTAAAGATTCTAGATATTCATGATATGATGTTCCTATAAAGTTAATGATGTCGTTTATCGTATACACTCACCTTATTGACTATTTCCTTCAAGGTGAGGCAGAATATTTATAAATGTTTCATAATGGAATCGGGGGTTCACGACCTTCTGTCACCTCGATAAAGTATAGCTATTTTGAGTTTATATGCATGCATTATGATGAGTACATGTTGATGATATTACACCATGCCTATATGGCCGGGCAGACACCGCTAAGGCGGGCAGCTATAGGTATACACCATGTCTAGGTGACATGGGCAGACACCACTAGTGGGTGGCATGAGATGGTACCCCGGACGCGAAAGGCCTGGACGCAGGCTAATGATTATCACACCGATCCTATATGGACGGGCAGCTTATACAATTATGCATATAAGATATGATCATCATTGTGAAGTAAGCCAGCATGTGTTATTTCTTTTATAAGTGACAGTCATATACAGTTTCTCCCTTATTGATGCTTCCTTTATCTCATTGACGTATTGTTGTTATTTATGCCTCTCATACTCAGTACAATGTTCGTACTAACGTCCGTTTTCTTTGGATGCTGTGTTCATGCCCACAGGTAGACAAGGAGGTGATCTTGATCCAGACTCGTAGGAGCTAGTAGCTGATTTGAGAGCACCCCATTACTCAGGAGGTGCCTTTGACTATTCTTTTGTGTACATATGTATATTTTGGGCACGACGGGGTCCTGTCCCGTCCTTATGTCTAGCATTCTAGTAGAGGCTCGTAGATACGCAGTGTGGGTTATATGGTCTCACGAGGTTACTACTGTATATATGTATATATTATCATTTTGATAGCCGAAAGGCTTATGTCTATAAAAGTATCTATGTTCTCAAATGAAAAATGATTTTCTTATGATTTGATTATGAATTTGATAAAATAACGTTTAATGTGCATGATGAGTAGTAGAACGAGTGGTGCTCGGTGGTTAGCCCCGGGTACCCGTCACGGCCCCTAGTTGGGTCGTGACAACAAGTCACAACACAACGGGGTGGCTAGCCCTAAATAACACAACAAGGCCCAACCTAAGGCAATGTGACACCTCGAAAATTTCCCCGTGAACGTACAATGAATAGACTAACGAAGACTACGGGTATTTGATGTTTGAATAAGAAGGGAATGACGTTTGACGACCCTAAGTAAGATCTCAAAGGAAATCGTAATAAGAGATAGGTTATGCTCCACAATAACTAATCATAGGTTTTGAAAATGTGAAAAAGAAAAAAAAAGAAGATTTTTTTTTTACAGATTTGCATTTTGGCCAATCGGTCGTAAAATGAAATACGGACCGTAAAGTGGTATACGACCCGTAAACTGCCAGGCCGTATTCCAACTGACAAAACTTCAACTTTCTGCTAAATGTTCAAATGGTTAAATACGACTTGGAATACGGACCGTAAATTGAAAAACGGCCCGTAAACTGCGATCGTAAATCACCATGATCCTCAGCATACCTTTCTAGTTTTCATATGCTTAAATACAACCACGAAATAAGGCCCGTAAACTAGAATACGGACCGTAAACTGGGTATTATCAAGAGGAGAGAATGCGCCTCCTCACCCTAAGTAAGATCTCAAAGGAAATCGTAATAAGAGATAGGTTATGCTCCACAATGACTAATCATAGGTTTTGAAAATGTGAAAAAGAAAAAAATAAATATTTATCATATTAAACAAGTATGAATTGAGAGGTTTTATGCTATGTAGCGACGGTAATCGGTAAAGTACGATATGTGGTATTAACAGTTTTTATATATATATCCTTGAGGATAATATTGATCCACCACTGGTAATCTATATGAAATACCTTTAGAAATACTACCGATAAGACTTAAAGGGGATTGTGAGGACGATGCTACATAAGCTTTAAGGAAGTAGGGTGTGAAGGGTGGAACCTCCAAGATAGCAGTTGCTAAAGAATAGAGAAAAGATAGGGTCAGTTAGAAAAAAGGTAAGAGAGTGACATACGCTACCGAGCAAGTTAGTTATTGATGAAAGCTTCCTTATCGTGCAGACTATATTGCCAATATATATTTTATGAAGATGTGAGTGTGAGGAAAATATACGAGACATGAGTTATAGCACTTTAGAAGTTACCACTACAGGATTATGAAGTTAGCAGTACGAGGCTGCATAATCAATAAAGGACACGAGAGATGTCCTAGAAGAATTTATTGTATGATGAAAAGGGAATGGCAAAGACGTAAGTTAAGAACCAAGCTTGAAAAAGGTATGTACGTTTTCTTTTCATGCTTTTGGTCGTGTGTGGCCATAGATATGTTGCTATTATGTTGTGGCCTTGTGAGGCAATGATATTATGGGTTGTTGTGACAGGATGGTAGTACCATATTACAAGGGAAACTCTGGCGAATTTTTCGTAGAATCCCGTGTGATTAACATTCGAGGACGAATGTTCTAAAAGGGGGGAAGAATGTTACACCTCGGAAATTTCCCCGTGAACGTACAACGAATAGACTAACGAAGACTACGGGTATATGATGTTTGAATAAGAAGGGAATGACATTTGACGACCCTAAGTAAGATCTCAAAGGCAATCGTAATAAGAGATAGGTTATGCTCTACAATGACTAATCATAGGTTTTGAAAATGTGAAAAAGAAATAAAAAGAAGTTTTTTTTTTTGTAGATTTGCATTTTGGCCAGTCGGTCGTAAAATGAAATACGGACCGTAAAGTGGTATACGGCCCGTAAACTGCCAGGTCGTATTCCAACTTACAAAACTTCAACTTTCTGCTAAATGTTCAAATGGTTAAATACGACTTGGAATACAGACCGTAAACTACGATCGTAAAGCACCATGATCCTCAGCATACCTTTCTAGTTTTTATATGCTTAAAAACGACCACGAAATACGGCCCGTAAACTGGAATACAGACCGTAAACTGGGTTTACGACCACTGTACACTTCAGCTACTGTTCATTCCGGATCAGATTTTAAGTCATTAAAAGGAGACCCAAGCTCAAAAAATTCATTTCATCTCCACGACATTTCTCTCTAGAAACCTCTAGAATACTCTCCACTCTTCACTTACAAGAAAACAAAGGAAATCAAGGATCAATATCAAAAATCTAAGTGAATCAAGTGTATGAGACCCATCAAGGTTCATCCAAGTTAAGAGATTTCAAGAGAAGCAAACTAGGGTTTTGCGTGCAAGAAGAACAATACCACTCAAGGCTTGTTCCTACAACATCTAAGGTAAGTTTTATGGCCTTTACATGTTATTTAGGGTATAGAAGAGTTGAAACAATTGGATTATCGAAGGATGTAAGAAATGGGTCATTAATGAGTGAATAGTGTCATGGTTGGATGATAGTTAAATTGAGCCATGATCATTGATAAATTGTGATTATAAAAATGCTATGAATGACATTTAGAACATGGAATAAGTGTCCTATGCGAGAAAAATGCAACAATGGACCATGGCTATGATTATGGAGAAATTGAAGACAAATTATGAAATACGGATATTGTAAACGAATGATGAGTGTTGTCTGTCATACTGAGAATGTTGTTATGAATATTTGAGAGCTGATATAGAATATGGAAAGAGTTGTATAAACGAAGGAAATGCTGTCCAATTTTCCCAAGAAATAGTCACGCGTTCTTATAGTCGATTAACTGACGTTGATGCAAATTCTCTTGAAGGTAATGACCCGAATATTGAAGAGGAACGATCAAGCGGTAGAATAGCTAAAGGAAAAAGGTATCTAAGGATAGTCCTTTCTTTCCAAGGCATGAATCCTATGATATGATAATATTTCCCTACATTTCCATGGCTTCCTTATATTCCGGAACCAAGAGCCTATGTTCATGGGTAGCCACGTGAGATAAGGATAAGAGACATGTTACGAGCACGATAATGGAGATGATAAGCTTAAGACTAAAGATTCTAGAGTTCATGGTATAATGTTTAAACAAAGCTAAAGACATTAACTACGATCTATTGGTAATGCTTGATGTATACACTCACCTTATATACTAATTCCTTCAAGGTGAGGCGGAATACCTATGAATGCTCCATAATGTAAGCGGGGGCTCTCGACCTTACGTCACCCCGACATTGTTATCGATTGTTCGTAAGCCTCAATGCATGTCCTATGACCAATGTTTCAAGAAACTACGAGTCTATGTTCATAAAGAATTTCATGTGAGATAAAGGTAAGAGGTACGCTATAGAAATGATAATGGAAATGATGAGCTTAAGCCCAAAGATTATAAAGACTATCATGCGATACTTATACGAAATTCGTGCTACGAATACGTGTGATTTTCATAGATTGTCTTTAAATTTAAATGTGTGCATTAATGAAAGGTTACGATAAGAAATTTAAATGTGTGCATTAATGAAAGGTTACGATAAGCTTATGAGATGTATATGATGACAATAATGATGATGAGATATACTGATTCTTGTTATGATGTATGTGATGTGGCCGAGCCACGACATGGCCGAATACGGAAGATATGTATGTGATATTGTCGAGTCACTACGTGGCCGAATACGGATACTGTCGAGCCACCACGTGGCCGAATACGGATATTGTCGAGCCCTACGTGGCCGAATACGGATAAAGTTTTATGTGTATGAGAAGCTACGGTACTACGATGATGAATTATATGACATGATGATGTATACGCTATGATGGTTCATGTACGACGATTATGTATATGTGATATATGTATGAAATGTATTCATCCTTAAAGGTCGCGCAGGTTTTGCCTTCATCTCATGACTTATGATTTCTCTATTATGTTTGTTTCATTCATGCCTTACATACTCAGTACAATATTCGTACTGACGCCCGTTTTCTTTGGACGTTGTGTTCATGCCCACAGGTAGACAGGGAGACGGCGCAGACCTTTAGGAGCTATCAGCAGATTTGCAGAAGCACTCCATTATTCCGGAGGTGCTAATCGGGTTTATACTTTTGTGTATACATATATATGTATAAGTATTTTGGGCGCGACGGGGTCTTGTCCCGTCCATATGTCTAGTACTCTAGTAGAGGCTCGTAGATACGTATGTGTGGGTTATATGGTCTCACAAGGTCACTATTGTATATATGTAGATATGTGTACATTATCTTTTGATAGCCAAAGGGCTTATGTATATAAAAGTATTTATGTTCTTTAATGAAAATAATTTTCTTATGATTATGAGTTATGAACGAAAAAGGAGGCTTAATGAGTATGATGAGTAGTAGAACGAGCGGTGCTCAGTGGTCAGCCCCGGGTACCCGTCACAACCCCTAGCTTGGTCGTGACAGGCAATATCCAACCCAACTTCATACCCGAAGGTTTACATGCATTCTCCAACAATATCATCTAAATATATGCTTCGCTAATTGAAGTCTCACCACAGGGTAAGCCGTAACCTACCTGGAAGGCCGAACAACAAAGTCTCCAACAATCACACCTTAGTCTTTCCTTTCCTTTGAGCCTCGAGATAATGACAGTCTAGGCATATTCGAATCATGAAATTAGAATCAAGAAGAACATCAATCAAACCTTACTTATATTCAAGACCCAAATTCCCAACCTATGAAATGGGGTTTATGAACTAGAAAGGGGAAATTAGGAATCTAAAGGTTTGAACATGAAATTAAGCTCTACGCGATCAATTCCCATTAATTGCAAGCTAGAAGAACCAACAAATTACTTAAATTCGGATTCTAGGCAAAACCCGCAAATTTGGGTACAAACCCTAACTCCCAATTCCATAAATGAGCCACTAATTTGGAAGAATTCATGCAATAATATGTTCTAATCATCAATTCCATGCTTAATGAAGCTAACCCACCCAATAAATCAAGATTTAGAAGCCTACAAATAAGAACTCATGAAACCCTCTTTTAATCATGAAACCCTTAAGGAACTATCATGATAATAGAATCCTAAGTGATTTTGGAAAATGGAATAGCAATGAAAATAGAAGAACTTACCACAAGGAGGTTCTCCCAAGAATCACCTTGAAAAGCTCTCAATAACTCTAAAGTCAAAAAAATAAAGAATGAGGAACTTAAGGTTTTTAATACTCATTTAATGAAATAATCTGCCCGATACCACTTCTGCGGCAACGAGACCATTGCAACAGTCCCGGTTCGACGACCACTCAGACTGCCATAGCGGTCGGCCAACATCACTTGGCCGCTGTTGCAGCGAGTCCACTGCAATAGCGGTGCCGCTGCTGCGGTAATGGTGCAGCTATGGCGGGCATCAGGACCAGAAATTCCCAAAATCGCAATCTCAACCCGAAATCCTGACTATCAGTCGAGGCTATCTGCTCACATACCATATATGCAATCATGCATAAAAACACGCTACGAACGCACTCGTGTCCTCAAAATTTTCAACGGAGGTCTCGTTGACCGGGTCAACCCCCGTTACCCTAATTCCAACTTTCCAACCCAAGTCCCAACATGCACCCGAGTGCATTGGGAATCAAACCAGATATGTACACAAGTTCTAAAAGACCATATGGACCTCTCGGAATTGACGGATTCCCGGAAAAGGTCTGTTTACCCAAAAGTCAACTTTGAGTTAACTCTTTTCGCTTAAAGCCCATATTTTCCAAAAAGTCGCCTGAATCATATCCAAACAACTCGAGAAACGTATCCACAGTCCCCTCGGGTCAAAAGTGAGCAAAACAAGCTGGGGGAAGGGTCAAACGTGCCGAAAAGACTATAACGACCAAACACGTCATTACATTAGATACCAATTAAAGTATTGCTCGTCGTCGAGCGACGAAGGGAAAGGAATGGAGAAGTACCTGAATCAGCAAACAACTGAGGATATCGGCTACGCATGTCGGACTCAGTCTCCCACGTGGCCTCCTCCACAGGATGATGTCTCCGTTGCACCTTCATGAAAGCAATCTCCTTAGACCTCAACTTTCGAACCTGCCTATCCAAAATCGCAATAGGTTCTTCCTCATAAGTCATATTCTCATCGAGCAATATCAAGTCCCAACGAATAATATAGGCACCATCGGTATGGTATTTCTTCAGCATAGAGACATGAAAAACTGGATGAACTCCCACCAAGCCCGGCGGCAAGGCCAACTCATAAGCAACATCAGCTACATGGTCAAGAATCTCAAATGGCCCAATATACCTCGGACTCAACTTGCCTCTCTTCCCAAACCTCATAACACCCTTCATGGTTGAAATCTTCAATAGAAACTGATCACCAACGACAAACTCTAAATCTCGAACCTTCCGGTCCGTATACATCTTTTGTCGACTCTGAGCTACCACAAGCTTGGCCTGAATGACCCTCACCTTCTCAAGAGACTCTCTCAATAGATCCGTACGGCAAGGTCAAACCTCAAATGCATTAAACCAACCAAACGGAGACCTACATCTCCTACCATACAAAGCCTCAAAAGGCGCTATGTCGATACTCGAGTGATAACTGTTGTTATATGCAAACTCTGCCAACGACAAGAACTGATACCAATGACTACCAAAGTCTATAACGCAAGCCCTCAACATATCCTCGAGCACCTGAATGGTCCACTCGGACTGCCCATTGGTCTGGGGAGGAAAGTTGTACTAAGATCCACTCGGGTACCCAACCCATCGTAAAAAGCTCTCCAAAAATGGGAAGTGAAGATAATACCCCAATTATATATGATAGAAATAGGAACCCCATGCATTCTCAGAATATCACGAATGTACGACTTGGCTAACTTCTCCGCGGTATAGAAATCTAAACCGGAATGAAATGAACGGACTTATTCAACCGATCAACTATCACCCAAATCGAATCAAACTTACCTAGGGTCTTCGGAAGACCCTTAACGAAACCGATGGCAATCCTCCCCAACTTCCACTCGAGAATGGGCATCCCCTAAAGTACACCACCGGGTTGCTGGTGCTCATACTTCACTTGCTTACAATTACCACACTTAGCCATGAAATCGGCTATATCCCTCTTTATACGACACCACCAATAGTGTTGCAAATCACGATACATCTTAGTCGCACCCGGATGAATGGAATATGGATAGCTATGGGCCTCAGTCAAAATCAAATGAACCAATTCACCAACACGAGGAATGCACACGTGGCCCGTACTCCTTAAAGTACCCTCAGAATCAATTATGGCCTCCTTGGCCTCACCCCTCAAAACCCTATATCGAATCTTTCTCAACTAAGCATCCTCAAACTGATGAGTTTGAATCTGATCTAGCAAGGATGATCTCGCCTCTACACAAGCTAAAACTCTACCTGGGGATGAAATATCAAGACGAATGAAACTATTGGCCAGAGTCTGAACCTCCATGGCCAACGGATGCTCGAAAACAACTAAATGGGCTAAACTCCCCATACTCGTGGCCTTGCGACTCAAAGCATCATCAACAACATTGGCTTTCCCTAGATGATAAAGAATAATGATGTTATAGTCCTTCAGGAGCTCCATCTATCGGCGCTGCCTGGAATTAAGATCTCTCTGGTAAACACGTGCTGAAGTGTCACGACCCAAACCCCGTGGGCCGCGACTGGTACCCTAACTGGGTACCCATACGTACCTATCTGATCGAATTCGAATCATACAGATTTTTTTTTTTTTCGTTTCAAAACAGAAGTACGGAAATAGGCCGATACAAATACGGCACGCGCGCAACCATACGTATATATACATATATACCTGAACATACAGACATTTACAAGTAAGCCGATAAGGCTAACATACAGACGAAACCCGTAACCCACACATCTATCTACAGGCCTCTACAGACATACAGAATCATATGGCGGGACAGGGCCCCGCCGTACCCAGAATGTACACACATACGGAGTACACAGAAGACAGAAGATATATACCAAAAAGATATGCTCCGAGTCGAGGGAGCTCTTCAGATAGCAGAGTCGGAAACCTACGCTGGCGGCGTATCACCTGGCGCGTCTGTACCTGCGGGCATGTAGCGCAGCCCCCGAAGAACGGGGGTCAGTACGGAAAATGTACCGAGTATGTAAAGCAGAAACGTAACAGATATAAACATAGTCCGAACTAGAGTCACAGAAATATAACGGGCAAAATCATAAATCAAACTGACGGACAGAGTTATGATCCAGACAGACATACAGAATCGTGTTACACACAAATGAACAGAATTATAGTTTGGACAGACAAACGGAATCATAATACGGACAGACGAGCAGAATCTGGATCCGTACGGACATACAGAAGCAGAAGCCATACGGACATACAGAAATAGTCGTAACACAGACGGACAGACAGTAGTATGACGGACAGAATTATGCATGCAGAGTAGCACAGAATCATACAAAACCATACAGAGGCGTGTGCTTTATAAATACAGATGGCACACGCATATATTCATACAGATCCCGGCCCTTTCTGGGGGCGCGGTAACAGAACCCGACCCTCTTAGTACGGGACGCGGTGGACAGACAGAATCAAATCAGATCATATGCCATCCTGGCCGCCATCCCCATACACAGATCATACAGACATACAGATCCCGGCCCGTACGCCGAGGGACGCGGTGAACAATGCAGAGAATTATGCACGATAACAGAACCTGGCCCGGGTCGCAGTGAAAGAATGCATTGAGACAGACACGAATCGATAAATGAGAAACCACCTACCTACAGACTCAACATACAGACTCGATCAAATTGAAGGGTGCCAAACGGCGAGCCAAAATCAGAATATCCAGATAGTATGCATAGTACGCGCCTATATCCTAGTTGGGAAGGCACGACAGATTATTATCAGAATGGGATTCTCAACTGTTCAGAAATCATATTGTATAAATTACACAAAAATAGCCATAATATACATAAAATAATAGTTCAGAAGTTTTTGGAGAACATCGGACCAAAACAGATGTATTTTAAAATCGTACCGGGAGTATCGGGCCTTGTGGGCCCACCTCGGACCAACCCGAGGCTACATATGTAAATTATTGATAATTGACCTTATGAGGTCACCCATACTCGTTCGGAAGTGTTCCGACTCCGTTTGGGGAAATTTTCGTCCAAAATCTGGAAATGGTCAAGTTTACCATTTGGTTAGTTCCATTCTTTCAATACTCTAACTTTACACATAATTGCCTACCGAAATTTTGGCAGCATTTCCTCTGTATATACGACATCCCCGAGACTTAGCTCGGCTCAATTTAGCAACACAACAACCCAGAGGAGACATCCAAACAACAACAAACATCAATAAACACTAAATCATACGCTATGGCATTATTAGCCACCTTTCGACACGACGAATCATCTTTCGTTTCAAGCTTACATTTCCAACCAAAACTTATTATTTTCATATCCATTATCCATCAAAATCATTACGACACACATCGGAGGAATCCATAACATGTTCACATAATATTCATAAGATATTCATAAAATTCACAAACATTCAACTTTCCATCAAGTCACTACTTTTCCAATCCCTTCCTAACTTTCAACAACTTAATAACCAATCTTCCATAACAACACAATTAACATGCTAACAAGATTCAATTCACCTTCCAACACCAACACACACCACACGGCCACACCTCAAAATTCTCAACTTTCCTTAATTCATTCAACTTTCATTTCTAATACAATTCCTACCACACTACAACTAGATTTCAACATAAATTCAAATCATTCAAGACATGTAGTTCATACCCACATATTCGGCCAACACACCCTTTGTTCCAACACACAAAATTTCCATATTTTTCATTCATTCACACATACTACAACATACATATACCATTTATAACACAACAAAAGCATGAAATTCTCACCTTTCTTCAAGCCCTTCACTTGGAGGATGAAAGTGTTTTCTTGCCACAATCTTTATACCAACTTGAAGAGGGCCTTGCACTTAGTCATAATCTCCCAAGGGATGAATTTTTGAACCCAAGAATTGGCTCCAAGTTTTTTTTTTCCTTTTTCTTTTCTCCTCTTTCTCACCCGAAATGGCTTCTTTCTTTTCTTGTTCTTGGCTTTTGTTTTGTGCTTCTTGAATATTCTTAATACTTATCCAATATATACAATTTCCATGGAATTTAATTAAATCATGGGCCTTGACATAGGGTGGCCGGTTGGGCCCTTTAAAGTTGGGCCTCATTTTATTAATTCTTGTTAAGCCCACTTTGGCTATATTTTGCAATTCATAAGGCAAGTTTCCAAAATTCAAATTTTTGCCCTTGGCCACCCTTCGTAATTCCACACCATTGAATTCATAATCTACACATTCATACCAAGTAGTGTCCAATTGTGGCCTTATTCATTACAGGTCAATTTATCTTGAATTTTTCGAACAAGCGAAAATGTCGGATGTAACATGAAGGCTACGGTGATCGATGAAAACCTCACAATGGACACCATATAAGTAATGCCTCCAAATCTTCAAAGCGAAGACCATGGCCAATAACTTCAAATCATGAGTAGGGTAATGCTACCCTCTTGATGGAAAGCATAGGCTATGACTCTACCCTCTTGCATCAACACAACATCTAAACCCATACAGGGTGCATCATATTAAACTGAGAAATCCTTACCCTCCACGGGTAATGCTACAATTTGGGCTGAAGTCAAAATGGTCTTGAGCTTTTGAAAGCTCTCCTCACAATCATCGGGCCACTGGAAGGGAACATCTTTCTGAGTCAATCTAGTCAACAACGAAGCAATAGAAGCAAATCCCTTGACAAATCGGCTGTAGTAGTTGGCCAAACCCATGTAACTACGGATCTCGATCACAGTAATGGGCCTTATCCAATCCCTCACAGTCTCAATCTTTTAAGGATAAACCATGATCCCGTCCTTAGACATAACGTGGCCCAAGTATGCCACAGACTCCAACCAAAACTCGGACTTCGAAAACTTAGGAAACAAGCTATTCTTCTTCAACAACCTAAGTACAGTGCGAGATGGATCTCATGCTCCTCTCTACTGTTGGAATACACCAAGATATCATCAATAAACATAATGACAAAGGAGTCAAGGAATGGCCTAAAGATTCCTTTCATCAAAGTCATGAATGCATCCAGGGCATTGGTAAGCCCAAATGATATCATCAGAAACTCATAATGTCTGTATCTCGTCCGAAAAGCTGTCTTCGGAATAGCCTCGGCTATGATCTTCAGCTGATGGTAGCCTGAACATAAGTCAATCTTTGAGAATACTGAAGCACCTTGAAGCTGGTCAAATAAATCACCAATATGAGGCATAGGATACTTGTTCCGAATAGTAACCTTATTCAAATGGCGATAATCAATGCACATTATCCATATTTCTTCTTCCCAAACAACACGAAGCACCCCAAAGGGAGACACTCGGTCTAATGAACCCCTTACTTAATAAATCCCGTAATTGCTTCTTAAGGTCCCTCAACTCAGAAGGTGCCATCCGATATGGTGGATTAGAAATAAGGGGGGTGCCCGGATCCAAGTCAATACAGAAGTCTATATCGTGATTGGGTGGCATACCCAATAGATCGGACGAGAATACCTCTGCAAACTCGCTCACAATGGGAATGGACTCAAGGGGTGGAGATGCAACAGTAGTGTCACGCACATGATCCAAATAATCTAAGCACCCCTTGTTGACTAATTTCTTCTCCTAAAGGAAAGTAATAATCTTCTCTAGAGCAGGGCTAGGAGTACCCCTCCACTCAAGTCTAGGAATGCCTGGCATGGCTAAAGTGACTGTCTTGGCATGACAGTCCAAGATCGCATGATAAGGAGAAAGCCAGGTCATACCCAAAATAATATCAAAATCCACCATATCAATTATCATCAAATCTACCCAAGTGTCGTAACCCATAAAAGAAACCAGACACGATTGATAAACTCGATCAACCACGACAGAATCTCCAATCGGAGTAGACACATGAATAGGTACAACTATGCTATCACAAGAAAAATCCCAATCAACGACATGATATGCAGACACATACTAATAAGTGGATCCAGGATCAAATAACACAGATGCTGCTTTATGTCGGACAGAAATGGTACCTGAAATAACAACATCTGACACCTCTGCCTCGGGTCTACCTGGTAGCGGGTAACACTGGGCCCCACTACGTCCAGATTGTGATCCACATCTCGAACTCTGGGACCTACCTCTACCAACTGACACCCACCTCTAGAGACCTATGAACCACCGCAGCTTGACTGAGCACCACCCACTGAGAAGCACCACCTCAGCTACCTAAAGATGCCGGAGTCCTCTGGAACTGATGACCCTGCCTGGGTCGAGGACACTCTCAATCAAAATGACCCTACTCTCCATACAAAAAACAAGCCTTAGAAGGCGGAGACTGATAGACTTAAGCTGAAGACCCAGCTGGAAAAACTCTGTCTGCTGGTCGAGAGAATGCGCTCTTAGAAGCTCTCTGCCTGGATAGCCTAATAGAGGAATTCTGCAAGGCTGACTGCACAAGGCAGTCGAAATAAGGCTGATACTGCTTGGAAGATTGACCGGTGCCCATCGAGCTGGAACCCTCATAACTCCTAAACTGTCGGTGCCTCTTCTCACAACCCCTCCAAATGCACGAGCCTTAGCGGCCTCGGCTAAAGAAGCATGCTCAATGATGGGCTGGAAGGAAGCCCCTATGGCCTCAAGCTGAAGGTAAAGAATATGAAGAGAACCAACGAGCCCACCAACAAAGTGTCGAATCCTGTCAGGCTCAGTATGAATCAATGGTGATAAATAACGAGCCAAATGCAAATAGCGAGTACCATAGGCATCCACAGACAATCCCCTCTGCTGCAGATGGAGAAACTCATCCCTGCATCTCTCTCTTAAAGCCCGAGGCACATACTTCTCAAGGAAGGCCCAATGAAACTGTGTCCAAGTCAGTGGGGGAGAACCCTCAGGTCTACAAGTAATGAAATACCTCCACCAAGTTTTCGCGCCCCTGCGAAACTCCATGGGACTCAACAAGTAGTTTCTCCCGAGAATCTTGGCGGCTCCAATTTACCATAGGGAGTTTCTCCTGAGAATCTTGGTGGCTTAAACCTCTCAACTAGCTCCTGATCAGTCAAAGTCATAACAGGGCCCGCCACGGGTCTAAGATCATCTCCGAGGCTGGCACTGTATCTATCCATGGAGCCATAGCCGCAGTAGGGTGCGCTGCACGAGTCAGTCTCTGCTCAGGGGCCTACGCCCCAACTCTAGTCTGAGATCCTCCGCCCGGGGAGGTAACACCAGTGGCAGCCTGCTGGGCGTCCAAATGGAGTCAGAAATGAGCCGTGGTATCCTGTATCATCTGATTTGAAGTGGCCTCGGGGTGTGCCCGTGCTGGAGCCACATCGTCCTTGGTATCCTGGTCTCGAACCTACTGGAACCTCAGGCTCTGGCGACGGAGATCTCTTATGTCGCTGACCTACCAAAGTAGCCCTGCCCCTGGCTGGGGTTACCCCACGGCCTCTAGCTCGACCTTCCCCTAGCTCTATCTCACCACCTAGTGCCAGCCGCAGCTACGGGCTCCGACACCTGGTCATGGGCTATCGTAGATCGAGTCCTCACCATCTGTGAGAGAAGAGATAAGAGTTAGATACCAATTCGATTGTTCCAGATACTAATTAGAATAAAGTAGCACGAAAGAAGTAAAGAAATTGAAGTTTCCTAAATTTCCTATAGCCTCTCGTAGATAAGTACGGAGCTCATTGTACCGATCCCCGAGACTCTACTAGATACGCTCTTGTATTCTAGACCGGCTGACCTAGGGCTTTGATATCAACCTGTCACCACCCAATTTCACAAGTCGCGCGGGCACCTACCTATCCCACCTTAGTAGGCGAACCCTTAACCCAACATTGACAAACGCAATATAAGCAGTGCAAAAGAATAAAGTAACGTAAGTCTGATATATGAATGTATAAATAATGCGAAAATGCATCAATAACCACCCCAGTATCTAGTCAGGTCATACAAGAGCTTCTAACTAAAATCTGTAAGACTGCAAGTAATAATAATACATCAACAGTCTCAATATGTCTCAGAATATCAAGTAAGACATAAAGAATCTGAAGAGAACCAACGAGCCCACCAACAAAGTGTCGAATCCTGTCAGGCTCAGTATGAATCAATGGTGATAAATAACGAGCCAAATGCAAATAGCAAGTAACATAGGCATCCACAGACAATCCCCTCTGCTTGAGATGGAGAAAATCATCCCTGCATCTCTCTCTTAAAGCCCGAGGCACATACTTCTCAAGGAAGGCCCAATGAAACTGTGTCCAAGTCAGTGGGGGAGAACCCTCAGGTCTACAAGTAATGAAATACCTCCACCAAGTTTTCGCGCCCCTGCGAAACTCCATGGGACTCAACAAGTAGTTTCTCCCGAGAATCTTGGCGGCTCCAACTTACCATAGGGAGTTTCTCCCGAGAATCTTGGTGGCTTAAACCTCTCAACTAGCTCCTGATCAGTCAAAGTCATAACAGGGCCCGCCACGGGTCTAAGATTATCTCCGAGGCTGGCACTGTATCTATCCATGGAGCCATAGCCACAGTAGGGTGCGCTGCACGAGTCAGTCTCTGCTCTGGGGTCTACGCCCCAACTCTAGTCTGAGATCCTCCGCCCGGGGAGGTAACACCAGTGGCAGCCTGCTGGGCGTCCAAATGGAGTCAGAAATGAGTCGTGGTATCCTGTATCATCTGATTTGAAGTGGCCTCGGGGTGTGCCCGTGCTGGAGCCACATCGTCCTTGGTAGCTTGGTCTCGAACCTACTGGAACCTCAGGCTCTGGCGACGGAGATCTCTCATGCCGCTGACCTACCAAAGTAGCCCTGCCCCTGGCTGGGGTTGCCCCACGGCCTCTAGCTCGACCTTCCCCTAGCTCTATCTCACCACCTAGTGCCAGCCGCAGCTACGGGCTCCGACACCTGGTCATGGGCTATCGTAGATCGAGTCCTCACCATCTGTGAGAGAAGAGATAAGAGTTAGATACCAATTCGATTGTTCCAGATACTAATTAGAATAAAGTAGCACGAAAGAAGGAAAGAAATTGAAGTTTTCTAAATTTCCTATAGCCTCTCGTAGATAAGTACGGAGCTCATTGTACCGATCCACGAGACTCCACTAGATACGCTCTTGTATTCTAGACCGGCTGACCTAGGGCTTTTATATCAACCTGTCACCACCCAATTTCACAAGCCGCGCGGGCACCTACCTATCCCACCTTAGTAGGCGAACCCTTAACCCAACATTGACAAACGCAATATAAGCAGTGCAAAAGAATAAAGTAACGTATGTCTGATATATGAATGTATAAATAATGCGAAAATGCATCAATAACCACCCCAGTATCTAGTCAGGTCATACAAGAGCTTCTAACTAAAATCTGCAAGATTGCAAGTAATAATAATACATCAACAGTCTCAATATGTCTCAGAATATCAAGTAAGACATAAATAAAGAAGAGACCGCGGGTAGCGAAGCATCCACTTGCTCACCCTAACAAGACTCGAATCAGTAACCTCGAACTCATAGTCACGAGGGGTAGATGTCGATCCCACCTGATACTCTACATTCACAGAAGAATGCAGCAAGTGCAGGTCAGTACACACAACACGTACTGGTAGGTATCATAGGCCGACTAAGATTGGCTAACACATATCAAGGCAATAAAGTAAGATAAACAGGTAAATCAACAGTATAAGTCAACACGAGCCAGTAATCAAGTACAAGTCATCACCTATGTGGTAGCATCTAAACCCAACTGTGCTAAGCCTCAGTACATTTAATCCGAATCCATATATCACAAATACAATACAAGAATATCACAATAGAAGCCATGGTACAATGCAATGCAATAATGTATGAAGTGTGAATGCAATGTATGCACCGTACACATGTACTCCGATGATGGAACATCACATCTCGAAAGCACAACCCAAAGGGGACTCGGGAAGTCCATATACCCTCACGATTCAGACAAAAACCTCGACAATCGCTACTAGCACTCATACCTCGATTTCCGGATAAACATCGGACATCGGTCCTCACGTCAGTCTCATCCAACCGAGCCCAGCTCATAACAGTGTTTCCTTGTATATTATAAATATATCAATAGTATATCATGAAGGATGAGAATGCGTGCAATGTATGAGTTCAATGTCAATAATTAAGTCAATAACAATAGTACTACACATGGGCACACCAATGATATCAATAAAAAGGCTACACAATAAGCCGTAATAGAATCACAATCCTCGTCTCAAACAACAACAAGTAAGGTGCTGCAATATCATCATCAAGATATATCACTAGTCACCAATATCTACTATCTCCACGTGGCATCGAGCCAATCAACAAATAGAACAAGATTAGTCACAACACAACAGGGTGGCTAGCTCTAAATCACATAATAGGGCCCAACCTAAGGCACTATCCAACCCAAATTCATATCCGAAGGTTTACATGCATTCTCCAACCATATCATCTAAATATATGCTTCGCTAATCGAAGTCTCACCATAGGGAAAGCCATAATCTTCCTGGAAGGCCGAACAACAAAGTCTCTAACAATCACACCTTAATATTTCCTTTCCTTTGAGCCTCGAGATAATAAAAGTCTAGGCATATTCTAATCATGAAATTAGAATCAAGAAGAACATCAATCAAACCTTACTTCTATTCAAGACCCAAATTCCCAGCCTATAGAATGGGGTTTATGAACTATAAAGGGGAAATTAGGAATTTACAGGTTTCAGTATGAAATTAAACTCTAGGTGATCAATTCCCATTAATTACAAGCTAGAAGAACCAACAAATTTCTCAAATTCGGATTCTAGGCAAAACCCCCAAATTTGGGCACAAACCCTAACTTTCAATTTCATAAATTAGCCACTAATTTGGAAGAATTCATGCAATAATCGGTTCTAATCATCAATTCCATTCTTAATGAAGCTAATCCACCCAATAAATCAAGATTTAGAAGCCTAGAAAGAAGAACTCATGGAACCCTCTTTTAATCATCAAACCCTTAAGGAACTATCATGATAATGGAATCCTAAGGTGATTATGGAAAATGGAATAGCAAAGAGAATAGAAGAACTTACCACAAGGGGTTTCTCCCAAAAATCACCTTGAAAAGCTCTCAGTAACTCTAAAGTCGAAATCATGAAGAATGAGGGACTTAGGGTTTTTAATACTCATTTAATGAAAAAATCTGCCCGATACCGCTTCTGCTGCAATGAGACTGTTGCGACAGTCCCACCTCGACGACCACTCAGACTGCCATGGCGGTCAGCCAACATTGCACGTGGCGGCTGTTGTGGCGACTCCACCACTATAGTCGTAATGGTGCAGCTATAGCGGGCACCAGAACCATAAATTCCCAAAGTCACAATCTCAACCCGAAATTACGACTATTACGCGAGGCCATCTGCTCATATACCATATATGCAGACATGCATAAAACACGCTTTGAACGCACTCGTGACCTTAAAATTTTCAATGGAGGTCTCATTGACCGGGTCAAACCCCGATATTCCAAATCTAACTTCCCAACCCAAGTCCCAACATGCACCCAAGTGAATTGGTAATTAAACCAGATATGCACACAAGTTCTAAAAGATCATCCGGACCTCTCGAAAATGACAGATTCCTGAAAAAATCTCTGTTTACCCAAAAGCCAACTTTGATTCAGGTCTTTTCGCTTAAAGCCCATATTTCCCAAAAATCCTCCCGAATTATATCCAAACAACTCGAGAAACATATCCATAGTCCCCTCGGGTCAAAAGTGAGCTAAACAAGCTCGGGAAAGGGTCAAAAGTGCCGAAAAGACTGTAACGACCAAAGAGGCCGTTACAAAAGAGTATGGAAATGTACAATAAGAAAGTGGAAGATGAAAGTCACCTCTGGGTTGTATGCGGAGTGGCAAGTATTATGGAAGTCATCTTCGGGCTATGTGCGAAGTGGCTAATATTGTGGAAGTCATCTCTAGGTTGTGGACGATGTGACTGGTTAATAGACTTCGCGGGTCCCCCATGGTTCATGATTATTGAGACATGGAGGATTTCTATCCATAGCATGTGCGTACGGTATGAGACAGTTGGCCAGTGCATTGCATTGCATCGCACATTAATTCATATTACATCCACTCATATCATTGATTATGTTATTTGCATTGATATCATTACATGCTACGTTTTCGCATTGATCTCTTGGTTAGTAATTCATTGAGTTGATGCTTACTTGTAAGGTGTTTACTTAGAGACTTGATTTAATCAAGGAGGAGGGACTTTCATGTAGGCTATGACTTGAGATTACTTGAATTTATTGTTGTTCCTATTACTTTGTGATTATGCTCGATTGCTTATCTGCCTACTTGATAGTTTCTATTACATATGTAAACTAATTGTTGTTGGCCTATGATACCTACCAGTACATAGTGTTTGTACTGATACTATATTACTGTAATCTTTTCTTAGGGCAGAGTTCATCACAGGATCCACGTCAGCACCTCATGGGTTGTTCCCGAGGCTTCTTATTTGAGTTTCCAAGGTGAGCCATGTTCCAGATCCGCGGCTCAAAAACTCTTCTTTTATGATAACTATCTTTCTATTTTGAGACCGTATTTCAGACACTTATGTATTTTATCAATTTAGACTTACGTTATTTTGTAGAGGCTCTTGTACTATGCTTTGACTAGATCCTTCAGGTGTCGTTTGTATTTTTGCACTTAGCGTTTATCTATGATATTGAGACTTCTTTTATTTCCTAATTTGTGCATGTGATAACTAAATACAGTTAAGTAAAGGGAAGGGTTCGCCTACCAGGGGGATGGTGTGGGTGTCTGCTCGACCCATGAGTTGGGTCTTGACAAGTTGGTATCAAAGCCCTAGGTTACCCTGCCCTACACAACTGCCCCAAAATTATCAACCATCGTAAGTCACAGAAGTGCATCTACGGTTTAACAAGAATGACTTGCTCGAGGTGTGATTGGGTTGGGAAGGTTTCAACATCATCAAGAGTATTATGATAGTTTGCGTGGCACGAGTGTACCCATAGGAGGTCAAAGATTTAGCAGCGACAGTGTATTAGATGTTGATATATGGGAGCGAGTGTAAGTTTGGTAAGGATTTTTGAATTTGGCGAAAGGATAGTGACCGTGTGTAATGAAGAAGAGTAGTTGAGAATAAGGACATGAGGAGCGACTTATGTGTTAAGGCATGGGAAAGTAAGGTTTCTTACGGGATTATGATAAGAGTACTTCATTGTCCTATGGGACATAACCGTGAGGAAGAGAATTTGGATGGATCAACCTCTGCTATGTGAAAGGAACAATTGGTATCTGACGTGCTTACCAGGATAAGGTTGCAAGCTGTACGAGGGTGGATTTCGTATATAGTTCTGAAAAGTTAAGTTGGGCTCGACATGACATAATGCTAGCGGTGGAGTAAGAACTAGTGGTTTATGGGTTCTTTCAGGAAAATGATTATCGGTTCTAGATAAAAAAGCAAGGTTACTTGTGACCAGTAGAGACTTGAGGGAATAAAGAGTATTGATTCTTCATTGAAGGGTGTGTTCGTCGGGCTGTTGGTGTTTTAGGTTAGTGATAGAAAGGGATCATTGAACTAAGGGTTGTTGATTGAGAGTTATGTTGCGATTTTTAATGCAGAAGGTATGTGAGAGTTCACAAATAAGTTGTATGTGCGGTTATGTTTTCGGTTATAGATGGCCAATGGTTAACTAATAAAAATGACTCTAGTGTTGGACAAGTATAAAGTTTTAGTAGTCAAGTGTAAAGTTTTAGTACCCAAGGAGTTATCGTGTGCTTCATCTAATCTTGGATAAGGGGTGTGAGTATTGTACTTGTTGTGTGAGTTTTCGCTTGTTCCTGCTATTACTGGTGATATGACTCTGCAGAATTAATCGAATGAGAGGGATAATCGCACGATTTGTTAGAGGTGTTCTGGTTCGGCAAAGTAAGGAAAAAAGGTGATTCTACAGGGGCAAGCACCGTTTAAGGACCTTTGAGTGAGGGGTCGATCTGTAAGGACATTGGGAGTAGTGGATCAATTATGGGTTGAACTCATCCAAATCATACGGAGCATTTCAGAGATTGAGTCAAGGATCAGCAGTACCAGATGATACAAGGAAAGACGAGTTCACTATAGAGCGTTGAGTATCGATGTTGGGTCAGTGAACTCACGAACCAGGTTAGAAGAAGGATTCTCTAGTTTATAGATTTTGGCAAGGGTGATTCGATAAAGTTATATGAGGACTTTAGTAGGATTAAGTGTAGAGTAATTAAGAATTTGGATCAGTTCAGTGGTGGTTGAGGTATTGTGTCGACAATGACAGATTCTTGTTGGAATAACAAGAAGTTGGTGGGTAGTTTTATAACATAGAAGCTTTATAAAGGATCGTATATGTGGTGCGACGGGTTTAAAGGAGAAATCAGTTTTGGAAGTCGGGTGAGATGAGGGGGCTCTCGGTTGTTCGAGTGCGTGAATACTACAATCTCTAGGATTACCTCGATTATTTGGCAGGACTTATAACTTTGCGATATACTTTCAAGTGGGTTCGAGTGATGATCGGTCGGTGGCGGTGAATGTGATCTGAATAAAATAAGAAAATGATGAATTAAGATAAAGGTATAGTTGAGCGAGAATCGGTATGAATAAGGTACATCTTTAGGGTTATTTGGGTCAGGTATGGATTGTGGTGTTGTTGTATTGCATTTCCCAGATGAAGGGTTATCGTTAAGTACGGATAAAGAAGGAAGTCTACAAAAATGGATTAAGTGTTATGACGAAGTTCCGTGAGGTTTCGTGACCAGTGGAAGATTCGATGATTAAAAGTGTATTAATTGAGACTGCATGTTTTGCTTTGAAGTGATCAGAGTTGTGGGCGAGTTAGGAGGAAGAACGGGGAAAATTTGATGTTTTTAGAGTTCGTGGGATTCGGTCAGATTTGCATATCGGGTGAAAGTTGAGAAACAATAGGATTGCAATTCTAAGGTATAATTGTTTGCTACTGAGTTGACGACTTGGATAGAATTCAACTTTTGGAGTCGAGGGTGATAGACATGATTGACCATGTATGAGAAAATGTTTAAAAATTGGTCGCCACAGATGCGTGATAGGGCTTTGTATGGTTTCGGAAAGTTGGGAGACAGTTTGGGTGACTATTGGTGATATTTAGTGGTTTGTGCATTCATTCCAGGTCAGACTTGTTCGATTAGAGCCCGGTGGAGTATGTTTATCATTCCAGAAGGACTTATGGGTTTCCTAGCAAATCACCTTTGTGGGTTTGATGGATTTCCGGTTCAGAATTGAGGCATGACGGTGTTATCGGGTCTCATCGAAGTTTACCAGCGAGATTGATGGTATTTTACTTACGACACTGTTACACCTTGTACTTTTATATGTAAAGTTTCGTCGTGAGTTAGTTGACGAAGACTTAAAAGGCGAGGTTGTTGTCAAGGTCAGAAGGAATTATACATTCTCATTCTTCATACAAGAGAGCTTAGTGTCATGTTTAGTAAGTATTGGGAAGGTTGGATGTTAAGCGAATCGAAGAAATTAAGTTTGTTGAAACTTTGAGAAAATTTGGCAGAATTCCGGACAGAAATTTTGGGTTATATTTAGAGAGGCATATCTCCTATAATATGAGGAGTTACGGAACCCATAACCTATGCATTCTTAAGTTCAACGAGTCTACTTTCCAATTCAATTAGCAGAACTGAATTATCAGATCGACAGTGGGAGTTATGAACCGTCGAAGTTCGACGGCCCGTCGATGCACATCGACGGTCCGTCAACAGTGAGTCGGTGAAGAATTTTCTGGAATGTTATTTGTTGATCCATTTCGTTTTATCCTCCATTATTTCACACACCAACAGACCCTAAATGTCCTAATACTCCCCTCAACCCTTTTCCTAATTCCCTCTATCATAAAAGAAAGATTTGGGCCCGTAAAACCCTCGACTAGCTAGAACATAATAGTAGCTTGTGTTTCCATTGTGTTGGTGGTCTTGTCGCCTTAAATAAAAGTGTTATGGTTGTGGTTTTGTACTATATAAGGTATGTTTTGCATCTAAGCATTGATATTAAATGGTTCTTGAAGGATTTTAATAGTTTTAAGTTAAGAAAATTGTGCTATAAAGATTACATGTTGGCATGTCGGTGTTGCTGGCTTGGGGTCTGATTTGAAGGAAGTTTTGGAATGGATTTACTTATGCTTTGGCTTGTAGTTCTTGATTAATTGTTGTTGATGTTGGTATTGATGTTTGGGCTTGATTTGGAGTTGGTTTGGAATGGAGATTATCGGGGAAATGCTACTCGAATTCCGTTAACTTAAGAACTAGTTTAAACTTGGATTATGAGTTTTCCCTTAACCTAATTATGTGGTAAATGGTCTTGAATGTAGATTTGTGAACTCAGGAAGATAGGCGTTGAGTAATAAGAAGACAACGAGGTATGCTAAGGCTGTCCCTTTGTTTCCAAAGGCATGATTCTCTTTTTACAACTTTATACATGATATCCATAGTACCCTTACTCCTAAAAATGCTAGCATTTCATGATACTCAAGGTTTTTATGATATGAAAGATAAATGTTTTCCATGATGGTGAGGATGTTCCCATTTCCAGAGATTCCAGAGCTTATGGTTTTGATGTCATTACTAAATTATTGAGCTTGTGTCATGATTATTGATTTTATTCATTATTTTTTATCTCACCTTATAATAGTTGTTCCTTCAAGGTGAGATATAACGATGATGATGATTCCATAATGATACATCGGAGGTTACCGACTTTATGCCACTCCGATAGATTTGTAGCTTTTATTTGGGCTCTTGTGCATGCTTTATATATATGTATGTATTTTATCACACCGTTCCCCGCTATAGTTGGCCGGGAAGGCTCGTAGATGCGTGCACCACTGTAGTCGGCATGTTATGATATCATCCCGGGTGCAGGATGTCCGGACGTGGGATGATGATGAGATGATGATAGCACCGTGTCTTTATGGCCAGGCAGTATACATGATGAGATGATGATAACATTGCGGTTGGGCAATATACTATATATATGTATGTATAAGATGTTTTTTTTTTAAAAAAAAAATCTAAATATGCATGACATCCGCCTTAAGAGGCTTTAAGATATATAGAGTTATACAGATATTTTCAGCTATACAGTCATACAGATACAGACAAATATACAGATTGACTCTCAAGTCATAGATTGCTTTCATGATTCTTATGTATATGCTATTTTCATGGCTTACATACTCGGTACATTATTCGTACTGACGTCCTTTTGCTTGTGGACACTGCATTCCCGCAGGTAGACAAGAAGATGGTTCAGATTCATAGGCTGCCATCTCAGCGTTGGTATAGGAGCACTCCCCTTATTCCGGAGTCACAGTCCAATTGGGATGGTTTTATGTAAAGATGGGTATGGCGGGGTCCTATCCCGTTCTTATTATGCTATGATTCCAGTAGGGGCTCGTAGACTAATATGTACAACTAGATGTCTGGTGACCTTCTTGGTCCCTCTTGTGTTGTATCATTGTTTAGTAGCCTTGTCGGATCGAGTACTTGAGACTAGCTTGATGATGTCTATATGTATATATCTTTTAGTCTTGTGTCCCTTACAGTTAGTATTATGGCCCACTCAGGTATGGATATGAGATGCAGGTACTTATTGTAGTGCTCGGTAGGTTAGCTTCTGGTGCCTGTCATAGCCCTCCGGTTAGGTCGTGATAGAAGTGGTATCAGAGCAGTTCTTCCTAGGGTGTGTCTACTAGCCGTGTCCAGTAGAGTCTTGTTTATGGGTGTGAAGCGCACCACACTTATAAACAGGAGGTTGCAGGGCATTTCGAATGGTTCCTTTCTTTCTCATTCTAGATCGTGCTGTAGAGCCAAGTCGTAGGATATGAATTTCGTAACTCCAACTCTGAGTGTTTTGCGGCTGAGAGATGATTTCTAAAGGAAAAGAGATGAGTGGTTTGAGGGCTCCAGAGATAAGTTCTTCTTATGAGACCGACCCATCTAAGGATATATCTTCTATAGAGACTGATCCGTCAGAAATTCCGGAAGAATGAACAGAACTTGTAAGGAACCAGCAGATAATGGGAGCCAATCTTTAGGCCTCATGTTATGATAGGTTATTTAGTGAAGCGGGTCCTTCTGTGAGGCCGGAGAGGTTACAGACGGGTGAACCAAGTAGCTAAGGTTTAATTGTATCCGCAGAACAGGGATCTAATGATAATGATCGTCAAGCTGATAGGATTAGTATAAATGGTACGTTTATGAAGAATTTTAGTGTTGTTGAGCAACCTATGGATGGGGAACAGGAGGGAGAACCTCCTTATCTACCGTTAGATTGGTTTGTGTTAGATCAAAGTTCCAGATTAGGATCAAGGTAAGGGTTTCCTGTAACATTGTGTTAACAATGATAACGAAATGCAGAATTGATTGATTAACTAAGGAAAGGAGTAAAGGAACGTATGAAGAATGAATATTTTATGAGTATAAGCATTTTTATTTAAGAGGATTGATTAACGAAGGGCTTAGAAAGTAAATTTGATGCTTTGCAAGGAGGATGCCCAGATATGGCATATGAAGCAAGCGTTATTGTCTTATATCCTTTTCATACCAATAGCCCTGTGTGGCTGAGTTGTGCATCATATGTGTTTTTATGGGTTTTATGAGTAGACCTGTAAGACATTGGATGTATTTTATGGGTTGTGCGCAGGTTTGGGATAGTAAGAATTACAGTGGAAACTCTGCCAAAATTTCTCGAAAATTTAAGTTATTTGAGTATATGTGTGTGCTGCAAGGGTAAGATGTTGCGATAGACCAAAGAAGTTTAGTAATGAGTGATTGGAAGAAAAGTTAGCAGTGACCCCATGTGAGAAGGGATAAATAGTAAGATAGCGCTATATGTAAGTAAGGAGGCGAATATAGAAGTACTAGAAAGAATTGACATGTTCCCTACGAGTAGAAATTAAAGGAGGACCCAAATGTTTAAGGAAGGTCAAGAAAGGCAAGTCATTTCGAAGGCAGTTTTCTGATCCATATATATATGAGTCGCATTGGTCTCGAGTACTAAGATTTATCTCCGATCTTCTGAGGTGTTGAGTATGTTATTTCATGTGTACCAAGGCATGAGCTCATGATTATTAAGTTACGAAAGGGTTAGAGTTTAAACGAATCGAAATGATTTGAGGTTGTAGGGATGTGCAACTCGACGGGTAGAAGAACGGACCGTCAAGTAGAACGACGGCCTGTTGAATAACCACCGTCGAGCTACTTGGTCTCTGACCAAGGTTGCACAACAACGGTGCAATAGGACAATACCGTTGAATAGCGACGGTCCATCAATGTACACCGTCGAAGTGAGGCAGTGGTTGAGCTTCTAAGATGTTATATACTGACCCCTATATTTTGTTAAGATACAAGGCGGAATTGGTATGCATATATATATATATGTATAGTACGAGTACAGGTTAGCTGATCAGAGATAGATTCATTGTTGATGAGTAAAGTTTATATGTTTGATAGACTAAATCCTATGGGCTCATAATAATGACATAAGGTAATGAATAAGGAAAAACGTTTTGCGGGATCGAGGATAAGCTATGAGAATGATTATATTAAGAAGAGGTCATTATGATTAATATGGAGGGAATGATGAGTAAGGAAAGAATAGGATAATGAGTTGATAAAGAGGGTGATACGATAACTAACAACAAGATGGCAAATGACAGCAAGTTAAAGGATGAATGGAGAGTGAGCAGTGAAATTATGAAGTATTCGTGATTAAAACAAATGAAAGGAAATGTTTAGGAAGGAGGCAGATAATTAAACGCCTACCCGCTATAGATACGCTCCCCACAGATTTGTGTACTAGGAGGGAAATTAGCACTTTAAGATGATTGGGAGTAAGACAAGCCATCAAGAATTGGTAATACGTGATTATTTCAATCAAGACACGAGGTGTTATAATTAGTGAATACTTCAGTTCTCTAAATATCAGTTAAGAATGGATTTCCCACCCCTCCTAAGTACACTTAGCAATCACACCATATTAATGATCCCTTAGAGTAACAAAGGATTACCCGTTATGGCATTGCAGACTAATTTAGGAAAATTCCAAAAAGGACGCAGTTCATTCAAATTAAAGTTGCTGCCAAAGGTGAAGTTTAAGATGCTATTGTTAATTCCCATGGTTAACCTAGTATATGTTTTGCCATCTAAAGAAAAAGAAGACGTGACAAGGCACAAAAAGGACGAAGCATTATTTCTATGTTGAATTATTTTGAGGATTTAAGAGGTTGTTATGAATAAACGTCGGGGTGGGGGGGGGGGGGGGGTAAAGGATATAAGTAAGTTGTTCGTGATGTTCTATCATGATAAGATGAAGATATTAAGGGGGGAAGAATAAATTTGAGTCTAATAGCCAAGATTAAGATAGAATGTTTATGAGTTACAATCGATAAAAAGGGCAGGATGATCATGAGTTATTTTGGATAAGATCAATTATGTTTAGAAAGGAATTAAGTTTGTGGGACAAACAAGATTCGAAACCTTAATAAGAAATGAATGACGAAGGGAATCCCATGTTAAGAAAACGACAATGAGAAGTGGAATCTTTAGGTGAATATTAAGACAAAAGCGAGACAACAAGAGTGAAGCTAGGGGTATACGGTAAGAGACTTCCGTGAGTAACATGGTAGATGATTGGGAGGATGATGGCGGTACTAGAAAAGACAGGTAGTGAGTTATATAAATTATGATACCAAAAAGAAGAAAGATAAGTGAATGAATGTTGATTAATTTCCTATATTAAAGACAGATCAAATGTAAGAAAGGATTAAAACAAGAAGTAAAACCTAGTCAGCGAAACTTGTGAGGCTATTCTGAGATTCACCAATATGACGCGACATGTCTTTATTGCTCCCCTATATGAGATATGCATCCTAGAGTTTATAAGTACACCAGATCTAGGGATATCAGATATGCCTATAGTTAGTTATCATTCGAGCGTGTTAATCCTAAGGTTGAGTTTCAAGTTGCAATAAGGAGATTAGAGTTTCCCTAAGTATATTGTTGTCAGAATATGGTTAAAGGAATTTATAGAATGCTGTTTAATAAGAGTGGTAATCAGGATGAAGCATATGACAACTCCCAAAATACAATTGCGAAAAGCAAAGAACATAGGGGATTTACGAGAAGTAACCTGTGACTAAGCTTAACTTGTACGGAGTTCAAGGGAAAATGATTTGAGATGAACGGCAAGATAGGTAAACTACAAAGGTGGAAGCGACAATGTCAAGTAAAGGATATAGAATGATCCTATCACCGTAGAGATAGAAGTGAGAAGAATGTGGAAGCATATGGAGCACAATAGTGACAACTCTAAGTTGACAAGAGCATAAAAATTTGAGGAGGGCTACTGCATCAAATGATGATTTAGTAAACAATGAGATAATATGGTATATCAAGTAAAGCATTAAAGCCAACGGGTCAAATTTCGCGAAGGACAAACCAGAAGGAAAATTTCAAAGATATAGTACGAGGTGAAGGCAAGAAACTGGTAACTTGGAGATATAAAAGAAAAGAGTTTCAAGGCTAGTGATAAAGATAGAGAAAGAGTATTAAAATGGACTTTTAAATACACAACAGTACATTCTTCGACTTATGGCTTCCAGGTATTAAATGGTTCAGCTATGAAAGAAAAAGAAAACAAAATAAGTACCATTTGGTGTCTCGTTGCAGCTCCAGAATAAGATAAGAATCGGTGTGACATTAGCAAGTTCAATGCAAGGTGTGAGTAGAAATAAGTCGAGGAAATGATAAGAGTACGTGTGAAAGGAAAGTAAGGAGAGAAACAATGAAGATATGTCAAGTTAAGCAAAACGATGGTACGATTAGACATGACCTGTTGAAAGGAAGGTATGTACAGGACATGATTCAATAAGAGAACACTAGAGGAAGTATTGAGAATGCAAAACTAGTTTAACATTCGAGGACGAATGTTTCAAAGGGGGGGAAGGATGTTAAACCCCGTACTTTTATATGTAAAATTTCGTGTTAGTTAGTTGACGAAGAATTAAAAGGCGAGGTTGTCATCAAGGTCATAAGGAATTAGACATGCTCATTCTTCATACATGAGAGCTTGGTGTCATGTTTAGTAAGTATCAGGAAGGTTGGATGTTAAGCGAATCGAAGAAATTAAGTTTGTTGAAACTTTGGAAAAATTTGGCAGAATTCCAGACATAAATTTTGGGTCAACTTTAGAGAGGCATATCTCCTAGAATACGAGGAGTTACGGAACCCATAACCTAGGAATTCATATGTTCAGTGAGTCGACTTTCCAATTCAATTGGCAGAACTGAATCCGCACATCGACGGTGGGAGTTATGAACCGTCGAATTTCGACAGTCCATCGATGCACATCGACGGTCCGTCAACAGTGAGTCGGTGGAGAATTTTCTGGAATGTTATTTATTGATCAATTTCGTTTTATCCTCCATTATTTCACACACCAACAGACTGTAAATGCCCTAATACTCCCCTCAACCCTTTGCCTAATTCCCTCCATCATCCAAGAAAGATTTGAGCTCGTAAAACCCTAGACTAGTTAGAACATCATAGTAGCTTGTGTTTCCATTGTGTTGGTGGTCTTGTCGCCTTAAAGCAAATTGTTGTGGTTGAGGTTTTGGACTATATAAGGTATGTTTTCCATTTAAGATTTGATATTAAATGGTTCTTGAAGGATTTTAATAGTTTTAAGTTAAGAAAATTGTGATATAAAGATTACATGGTTGCATGTCAGTGTTGTTGGCTTGGGGTCTAATTTGGAGGAAGTTTTGGGATGGATTTACTTATGCTTTGACTTGTGTTCTTGATTATGTGTTGTTGATGTTGGTATTGATGTTTGGGCTTGATTTGGAGTTGGTTTGGAATGGAAATTATAGGAGAAATGCTGCCCGAATTCCGTTAACTTAAGAACTAGTTTAAACTTGGATTATGAGTTTTCCCTTAACCTAATTATGTGGTAAATGGTCTTGAATGTAGATTTGTGAACTCAGGAAGATAGGCGTTGAGTAATAAAGAGACACCGAGGTATGTTAAGGCTGTCCCTTTCTTTCCAAAGGCATGATTCTCTTTTTACAAATTTATACATGATATCCATAATACCCTTACTCCTAAAAATGCTAGCAATTCATGATACTCAAGGTTATTATGATATGAAAGATAAATGTTTTCTATGATGATGAGGATGATCCCATTTCCAGAGATTCCAGAGCTTATGGTTTTGATGTCATTATTAAATATTGAGCTTGTTTCATGATTAATGATTTTATTCATTATTGTTGATCTCACCTTATGATAGTTGTTCTTTCAAGGGGAGATATAGCGATGATGATGATTCCATAATGATACATCGGAGCTTACCGACCTTATGCCACTCCGATAGATTTGTAGCTTTTATTTGGGCTCTTGTGCATGCTTTATATATACGTATGTGTTTTATAACACCGTGCCGCGCTATATTCGGCCGGGCAGGTGAGTAGATGCGCACACCACTGCAATGGGTAGCTTATGATATCTTCCCAGACGCGGGATGCCCGGACGCGGGATGATGATTAGATTATGATAACACCGTGCCTATATGGCCGGGTAGTATACATGATGAGATGATGATAACACCATGGCCGGGCAATATACTATATATATGTATAAGATGTTTCTTAAAAAAAAGCTAAGCATGCATGACATCCGTCTTAAGAGACATTCAGATGTACAGAGTTACATAGATTTTTTCAGCTATACAGTCATACAGATACAAACAGATATACAAATCGACTCTCAAGTCATAGATTCCTTTCATGATTCTTGTGTATATGTTATTTTCATGCCTTGCATACTCGGTGCATTATTCATACTGACGTCCTTTTTCTTTTGGACACTGCGTTCATGCCCGCTGGGAGACAAGAAGACAGTTCAGATTCATAGGCTGCCATCTCAGCGTTGGTACAAGAGCACACCACTTGTTCCGGAGTCGCAGTCCAATTTGTATGGTTTTATGTACAGATGGGTATGGCAGGGTCCTGTCCCGTCCATATTATGTTATGATTCTAGTAGAGGCTCGTAGACAGATATGTACAGCTAGATGTTTGGTGACCTTCTCGGTCCCTCTTGTGTTGTATCATTGTTTAGTAGCCTTGTCGGCTCGAGTACTTGAGACCAGCTTGATGATTTATATATGTATATATCTTTTGGGCTTGTGTCCCTTACAGGTATGAAATGTAATAGTTAGTATTATGGCCCACTCAGGTATGGATATAAGATGCAGGTACGCATTTTGGTGCTCGGTAGGTTAGCTTCGGGTGCCCGTCATGGCCCTCCGATTGGGTCGTGACAAAAGTGGTATCAGATAGTTCTGATCGTTTACCTCGAAATTGGCGACGTTTTGAGAAGGTAAAAATGGTTAAGGGAAGTCTTTAGCATGATCAGATGGTTTTCTACAGTTTGGCTCGATAAGGTAATCAATAGGTGTGCATTTAGTTTGGTGATTAGAAGATTTGAAAGGTTTGGACGATGGGTGTTGACTAAATGCGTTAAACTTGGGGATACGAAACTAAAATACTTGGGACTAGTGTAATCAACTATGGGTAAGATCAGTGCTGAAAGAATGGCTTTGAGTTTTGTCAGATAAATTAAGGGTTCTTTCGGGAAAAGGTTATGATCGGGCTTGTGGCGTGTGTCTATGTGTTTATTAGAAACCATGGTGCGAAGAACGGCTTTAGAAGGTGTTAAATAAAGGTTAGCGAAATCAAAACATCTTCCCAGTTCAGCGTAGGCTATGAATTATGGTTATATCTAAAGAATTGTTGCGATTAGAGTGATGATCGGGGAATCAAGTGATTTTGTACAGAGATATGTGTTACACCTTGGAAATTTCGTGTCGTTTGCATTATGAGTGGACTAACACAAGCCTAAAGTGGACATGAAGCCCTTATAAGGTTAATAAGGGTATTTTATAATTTTAAGTGTGCACTTTAAGGTTTCAGAGTTAAATGAATCGGTGAATGTAAGTTCATTGAAGAAATTGGAGTTTGAGTCATGTTTTAGGACGATTTCGTATCATTTGTGTTATACATTATTCAGAATTTCCTTGAGGGGGAGCTATAGTGCCCTTATACAAGTGCCAAGAAGGTTCCATAAGGATTCAAGGTCAAACGAATCGAAAAGAACGCATTTTCGCGAAACCGGGGAAAATGGGGCAATATGCGGCCGCATACTCAGTATGCTGGGCCGCATATTGACTGAAAACTCCCCAAATTTTCTGGGCTCACTGCCCAACATCCTCCCCATGGAGAGGAGGGGAGATGCAGCCGCATATCCCATATGCTAAGCCACATCTGCACAGCAAGTTGATGCGGGAGGGGCGACTTTGACATCTTTTTAAATCCCAAAAGATCCCATTTTTATATCAACCTCCCACACTTATAGAGAGTTCTCGAAGGTTCCATAGAATTCCAAGCCTTTCCATATCATCAAGAGAGAAGATCAACATCAAAACATTAAAGATAATCCATGGAAGGTGATTGTTCTTGTTTCTTTCCAAGGTAGTGATGAACTTGATCTTGGAAAGAGTTGAGTAAGGTGAAGTCCTTCCATTATAAGGTATGTTCTTCCTATTATTTACATGATTGAGTTGATGTAAAGGTTTAGTAACTCTTATAAAGGAAGAGAATTAAAATGGAGAAGTCATAAAGTTTTGAAGTTAAGAAGATGACTATGAGATGAACTTGAAAAGGGATTTTGGATAAATTTGAGATTAAATTGAATATAACTTCCTGATTATGACATTGTGGATGTTGTTATTGTTGTTTGGAAGTTGTTTTATAATATGGTGGAAGTTGATAAAATAGGGGAAGTGCTGCCCAAATTTCGTTAGCTCGTTAATTAAACTAGTTTGAACTTAAGAGTGTTTTTAAGACCTAACCTTAGTATGAATCCTCTTAAATGTAGATTTTACGGACTTTGGAGGAGAACGATAAGTAAATAAGGAGAAACAATGGTATGTTAAGGCTAAGCCTTTCTTTCCAAAGGCATGATTTCCTTATTGCGAATCTATCTAAGATATCCGTAACATCCTATTCCTAGAAAATGCTAGAAGCTCATGACTTTCAAGATTCTTAAGACATTATTTATAAAAGCTCTTCATAGTGATGATGATAATGATGATGATGATAGTCGTGATTCCATAATAGAAATCGGGGGTTACCGATCTTATGTCACCCCGATAGAGTTATAATGTTTCCTTTGGATACTCATGTATGTCATATATGTATATAGCTATTTTGTGACACCGAGCTTACATGGTCGGGCATGATATCTATTCCGCACACACCACTCCAGTTGGGTATGGATAACACCGAGCCTTGTTATGGTTGGGTACGGACAATTCCGAGCCTTGTTATGGCCGGGTATGAGTGACACCGAGCCTATATGGCCGGGTATGGTATTGTATAGGTATTTGCATGAGATGTTTCCTTTAGAGAAAGCTTAAGTAAGTATGACGATCATCTTAAGAGGTATTATGACGTATAAATGGTTCTTTTATCTTACGTTATTCTTCAAGCTTTTATCATGTTCCTATTCATGCCTTACATACTTAACACAGTGTTCGTACTAACGTCCTTTTGTTTGTGGACACTGCATTCATGCCCGCAGGTAGACACGGAGACAGACCAAATCCCTAGGTTGCTTCACCAGTGATTGCATAGCGATGCTCCATTTGATCCGGAGCTGCTGTAGTGGTATTATTCTTTTTGTGTACATACTTGGGCATGGCGGGGTCTTATCCCATCTTGATGGTATTACATACTCTATACAGAGGCTCGTAGACAGATGTATATATCTAGATATCCCATAGCCTTATCGGTTCACATTTTGTATATCATTTTTTGTAGCCTTGTAGGCTTGTATATATATATGGTTATAGTTAACGATGTTTACATAGATATGCCTATGTTCGATAGATCTTGTGCCTTTTGGTTCGTGAAAATTTTGAGTTAGTCATGTGGCTCACCTAGATATGATTATGAGAGCATGATGAGAGGTGCTCGGTAGGTTAGCTCCGGGTGGCCGTCATGGCCCTCTATTTGGGTCGTGACAAGAGTGGTATTGTTACATCTTGGAAAATTCCCCGTTAATGTACAGTGAATAGGCTAGCAAGGAACACGAGGTATACGGTGATTTGGATAAGTAAGAAATAGCATTGATGATCTTAATAGAGATTCAAAGACATTTGACAAAAAGGAAGAAGTTGGGCAAGAAAGTAAAGAAGATGTTATGTGTCGGGTAGGAATTATGGACGATGAGTTAATGATGGCATAATGATTTCTTATAGACGAGTAATGACGTCCCTTAGATTGGTATTGGGGTGTTAAACAAGTGTCAAGAAGGTTCCATAAGGATCGGAGATCAAACGAGTCGATGAGAACAAGTCCCGGATAGCTGGACATTATACGGCCAGACTTACTGACCGTATAAAATACACAGACCGTATGTCCAGCCGTAGGTTCAGCCCAGAATGGCACACTTTACTGGACCAAACATACGGTCCAGACATACGGTCAGTGAAAAATACACGGACCGTATGTTGGTCCGTATGTTCTGGTCGGGACAGGTTTTGAATTAATATAAGGGACCTCTCTCTCATTTCATTTTCATTTCATTTTCACTCCACAAGTAAAGAAACCTCTAGAATATTCTCTCCACTATTCATCCACAAGAATCCCAAGGAAGTTGATGATCAACTTCATCAAACCAACAAGAATCAAGAGTGTGAAACCCATTAAAGTCATCCAAGCCAAGAAATTCCAAGAGAACTGAAATAGGGTTTTGGTGCTAGAAGAGTATTTCCCTTCAAGGATTTTTTCTACACTATATAAGGTAAGGTTTATGTTATTTTCATGATGTTTGAAGTATTGATAAGTTGAAACACTTGGATTGTAGAAAGACATAGAAAATGGGTCATGAATGAGTGAATAGTGTCATTATTGAACAATAGTTTGGATTGAATTGTGAATATTGGAATGTTGTGATTGTAAATAGGTTGTGAATGACATTTAGAACGTGGAATGAGTATTTTATATGGGAAAACGCGATAATGAGCTATAACCATAATTGTGGAGAAATTGAAGGGAAATGGTGAATTGTAGTAAATGTAGATGAATGATGATTGTCGTTGCGATATTGTGAATGTTGTTATGTACGTTTGGGAGTTGATATATAATATGGGAAAAGTAGTAGAAACAAAGGAAATGCTGCCCAATTTTCCCTAGAAATAGTAAAACGTCTTTGTAGTCGATTAGCTAATATTCATGCGATTTCTCTTGAAGGTAGAAACGTGGGCTTCAAAGGAGAACAAGCAAGCGATAAAGTAGTTGAACGTGAAAGGTATGTGAGGCTAGTCATTTCTTTCTAATGGCATGAATCTTATGGCATGAATTTCCCCCTTCGTCACGAATTTTCCTATCTTCAAGAAAACTAAGAGCCCTTGTTCATGAATATCCATATGAAATAAGAGATACACTATGAGTACGGTAATGACGATGATAAGTTGAGTCTAAAGAATCTAGAATCCATGATATGATGATCCTATAAAGCTAATGAGGCTATCTATAACCCATTGATGTCGTAATTGTATACACTCACCTTATATGCTAATTCCTTCAAGGTGAGGCAGAATGTCAATGAATGCTCCATAATGAAATCGGGGAATCACGACCATACGTCACCCCGATAAAATATAGTTGTCCTTGATTCTTTATGCATGCATTAGGATGAACATATTATGATGAACATACTATGATGAGCATATTATGATGACCATGTTATGATGAGCATATTATGATGAGCATGTTATGACGATGATATAACACCGCGTCTATATGGCCGGGCAGTCACCGCTAAGGCGGGCAGCGTATACACCATGGCCAGATGGCATAAGCAGACACCACTAGTGGGCGGCATGAGATGATACCCCGGACACGGGAGGCTTGGACGCAGGATAGTGCTAATGACTATCACACCGATCCGATATGGACGGGCAACTTATACATTTATGCATATATGATATGATGATGAGTATGAGTAAGACAGCATGATTTAGTTCCTTTATAATTGACAGTCAGATACAGATGTTCTTTATTGATATTTCCTTTATTTCACTGACGTATCATTATTGTTTATGCCTCTCATACTCAGTACAATGTTCGTTCTGACGTCCGTTTTCTTTGGACGCTGTGTTCATGCCCACATGTAGACAGGGAGGTGAGCTTGATCCAGATTCGTAGTAGCTATCAGTTGACTTGAGAGCACTCCATTGTTCCGGAGGTTCTTATGGCTATTCTTTTGTGTACATGTATATTTTGGGCACGACGGGGTCTTGTCCCGTCCTTATGTCTAGTACTCCAGTAGAGGCTCGTAGATGCACAGTGTTGGTTATGTGGTCTCACGATGTTGCTATTATGTATATGTATATATATTGTTTTCATAGCCGAGAGGCCATTGTATATAAAAGTATTTATATCCTCAAATGAAAAATGATTTTCTTGCGACTGGAGTATGAATTTGATAAAAGAGCATTAGTTGAGTATGATGAGTAATAGAATGAGCAATGCTCGGTGGTTAGCCCCGGGTACTCGTCGCGGCCCCTAGTTGGGTCGTGACAGATGTGGTATCAGAGCGGTTCAGTCCTAGAAAGTGTCTATGAGCCGTTTGTAGTAGAGTCTTGTTTATGGTGTGTTGCGCGCCACGCTAATAAACAAGAGGCTACAGGACATTCAGGAAAAATGACCATCTTTCTTCTTATGTGATCGTGCGATAGAGCCGTGTATAATATTTTCCCCTCTTAATAGTGTGTTATGATTTCAGAAATGCCGCCAAAGGGAAAGGCTACAGCTACCCAGAAGGGCAAGGCTACGACAAAAAGGCGGGTGGAAAGAGAGCCACCGATGAATGTAGAAGAGGGTGAGTCACATAATGAGTCCCTATCTAATACTTCCTCCACCCCGCCCAATGTGGAAGAACAAGGGGGAGCTTCAGCTCCAATAACTCCACCGAGTGCTTCGGGTCAACAAGTGACCGAGGCCATTCATTTATTGACGCAGTTGGTTGCCGCCCAGGAACAGCGGCAGAATGTGAGTTTAGGTGATCGGGCAGCTAGTACCAGAGCCCGTGATTTTATGAGTTTAAATCCTACAGAGTTTTTCGGGTCAAAGCCGGATGAAGACCCGCAAGGTTTTATTGATGAGATGCTGAGAACGTTGAGGGTTGTCCATGCCTCCGAGACTGAATCTGTGGAGTTGGCGTCTTATAGACTCCGAGATGTGGCGGTGTTGTGGTACAATAATTGGGTAGCATCGAGAATAGAGAATTCACCTCCTCCCGTTTGGCAAGAATCCGTAGATGCTTTCATTAGCCATTATTTGCCACCCGAGGTCCATCGAGCTAGAGCGGATAGATTTCTAAATTTGAAGCAAGGAAACATGAGTGCTCGGGAATATAGCCTTCAATTTAACTCATTGGCTAGATATGCCCCGACTATGGTGGCCGACATGGGAGACAGAGTGCATCGTTTTGTGAGTGGCTTAGGGCCACATTTATTTAAAGATTGTTTGACGGCTTCGTTGCAAGAAGGGATGGATATTTCCCGAATACAAGCCCATGCCCAGAACTTAGAGGGACGACAACAGCCACAAAGGGGTGATCGTGACATTGATAGAAGGCAAAGCAAGTGGGCCAGATCTATGGGAGCAGGCAGTGATTATAGAGGGGGATCAAGGCAGATTTATTCCAGACATTCGGGCCAGTCAGTGACTAGTGCACCTCCTCGATTTACGGGTAGAAGACTTGATCGCTCCTTTCGTTCATGACAGGGCCAGAGTGCGAGGGCCTCAGATTTTCAGTTCAGGGAAGATTATAGTCAGAGGAGACCCCCAGTGCCGCAGTGCAGCCAGTGCGGTAGACTACATTCCGGACAGTGTTGCCAAGGTTCGGATGCCTTCTATGCCTGCGGTCAGGTTGTGCATATGATGTGAGATTGCCCATCGATGCATGGTAGAGTTGGAGTTCAGCCTACAGGATCAGTGGCTGGTTCATCTTCAGTGCGCCCGGTAGGGCAGACTTATCAGATTTCAGCAGGTAGAGGTAGAGGCAGAGGGGTAGCATCTACTTCAGGTGCCACTCAGCCCCGTGTGTATGCTTTAGCCGGACGACAGGATCTCGAGTCCTCCCCAGATGTAGTTACAGGTACATTGTCCATATTTTCCCACGATGTATATGCATTGATTGATCCGGGTTCTACATTATCTTATATTACTCCATATGTTGCTGGTCACATTGGGGTGAAACTTGAGCCAATCAAACCTTTTGAGGTATCTACTCCGGTTGGTGATCCCGTGATAGCAAGGCAAGTGTATAAAAATTGTATATTGGTGATATGTGATCGCCAGACCAAAGCTGATTTAATTGAGCTGGAAATGTTAGATTTCGATGTGAATATGGGTATGGATTGGTTGGCGTCGTGTTATGCTAACGTTGATTGTCGGATGAAAGTAGTCCGATTTCAATTTCTGGGAGAGCCCGTGCTTGAATGGAAGGGTAATACAGCATCTCGAAAAGGTAGGTTTATTTCCTACCTTAAGCCAAGAAAGATAATAGCCAAGGGCTATATTTATCACTTAGTCCGAGTACATAATACCGAAGCGAAGTCACCAGCTTCTAAATTCGTCCCTGTGGTGAATGAATTTCCGGATGTATTTCCTGATGAGCTTCTAGGTCTTCCTCCAGAAAGAGAGATTGACTTCGCCATTGATGTGTTGCCGGACACCAAGCTTATTTCCATTTCTCCTTATCGAATGGCTTCGGCAGAATTGAAAGAGCTAAAAGCACAGTTGAAAGATTTGCTTGAAAAAGGGTTTATTAGACCCAGTTCATCACCGTGGGGAGCACCAGTCTTGTTCGTGAGAAAGAAAGATGGTTCCCTCTGAATATGCATCGATTATAGGCAATTGAACAAGGTGACGATAAAGAATAAATATCCTCTTCCAAGGATTGATGATTTGTTTGATCAGCTACAGGGTGCCAAGTGGTTTTCTAAAATAGACTTAAGGTCTGGTTATCATCAAGTGAGAGTTAGAGAAGCAGATATTCCTAAAACAACTTTCAGAACGAGATATTACCACTATGAATTCCGGGTGATGTCGTTCGGGTTGACTAATGCTCCGACAGTGTTCATGAATTTGATGAATAATGTATTCAGGTCACTCTTGGATTTATTCATTGATGATATCTTGGTATACTCTCACACAGAATCAGAACATGCAGACCATTTGCGTATTGTCCTTGGAATTCTTCGAACCCGAGAATTATATGAAAAAATTTCAAAGTTTGAGTTTTGGATGAATTCTGTAACATTTCTGGGCCATGTTTTTTCAGATGATGGCATTCGAGTCGACACTCAGAAAATTGAAGATGTAAAGAATTGGCCAAGGCCTACAACGCCTACGGAAGTTCGCAGTTTTCTGGGATTGGCAGGTTACTATAGAAGGTTCGTAGAGGGCTTTTCATCTATTTCCGCCCCATTGAAAAAGCTAACCCAAAAGTCAGTTAAATTCCAATGGAATGATGCTTGTGAACGCAACTTCTAAGAGTTGATGGATAGATTGACCTCAGCTCCAGTCTTAACACTTCCAGAAGGGCCAGATGGCTTTGTTGTGTACTGTGATGCTTCCGGCGTTGGGTTAGGATGCGTGTTAATGCAGCACGGTAAAGTTATTGCATATGCTTAGAGACAACTGCAGAAACATGAAAAGAACTATCCAACTCATGATCTCAAATTGGCTGCGGTTATTCATGCATTAAAGATGTGGAGACATTACTTGTATGGCGTGCATGTCGATATTTATACAGATCATAAAATCCTTCAGTACATTTTCAAACAGAAGGAGTTAAATCTGCGGCAGAGGCGGTGGCTAGAATTGTTGAAATATTATGATGTGAATATTTTATACCATCCCGGAAAAGCATATGTAGTAGTTGATGCGCTGAGCCGCCGATCAATGTGCAGTTTAAGTGAAGTTCCTCCGGAAAAGAAAGAGATGGTTCATGAGCTCCACCAACTAGCTAATCTTGGAGTACGTGAAATTGATTCGGGTAGTGCAGGGATTGGCATTTATGATCCCACAGTTTCATCCGTGAATGTAGAAGTGAAATAGCGTCGGCATGAAGATCCTCAATTATGCCATTACAGAGACATATCTTATGAGAAAGATAAGTCCCCATTTGATGTTTCCACTGATGGAATTCTTAAATATCGAGGCAGGCTATGTGTACCGAATGTTGCAGAGTTGCGCCGATGAATTCTAGAAGAAGCCCATTATTCTCGGTATTCTATTCACGCAGGTGCAACCAAGATGTATCATGATCTTAAATTAATATATTGGTGGGATGGCATGAAGAGAGACATAGCAGAATTTGTAGCCCAATGTCCAAATTGCCAACAAGTAAAAGTCGAACATCAGAAGCCAGGAGGATTATTGCAAGCAATGGAAATCCCTAATTGGAAATAGGAAGTAATCAACATGGATTTCGTTGTGGGATTACCTCGTTCTCGAGGAAAATATGATTCCATATGGGTGATCGTGGACAGACTCACGAAAGCAGCTCATTTTCTTCCAGTCCGGACCACATACTCAGCAGAAGATTATGCAAGGTTGTATCTCAAAGAAATTGTGCGACTCCATGGTATTACACTATCCATTATCACAGATAGAGGAGCACAGTTTATAGCCAAGTTCTGGAAATCCTTCCACGAAGGTCTAGGTACCCAAGTGAAGTTTAGTACGACATTTCATCCACAGACCGATGGACAAGCCAAACGTACTATACAGACCTTGGAGGATATGCTAAGGGCGTGCGTTTTAGACTTTGGTGGTAGCTGGGATGATCATTTACCTTTGATTGAGTTTGCATATAACAACAGCTACCATTCCAGTATTCAAATGGCTCCGTATGAAGCATTATATGGAAGGAAGTGCAGATCTCCAATTGGATGGTTTGAAACAGGAGAAGTACAGCTGATAGGCCCTGAATTGGTTCAGCAAGCGGTAGAAAAAGTCAAGGTGATCCGAGATCAATTGTTGACAGCCCAAAGTCGCCAAAAGTCTTATGCGGACAATCGCCGACGAGACTTGGAATTTCAGGTTGATGATTGGGTATTCTTGAAAGTGTCGCCAATGAAAGGGGTGATGAGATTTGGCAAGAAAGGGAAGTTAAGTCCTAGATACATTGGACCCTATAAAATTATCCGTAAGGTGGGTCGTGTAGCCTATGGATTGAACTTTCCTTCAGAGCTCGAATCAGTCCATCCAATCTTGCATGTCTCGATGCTCCGCAAGTGTGTTGGAGATCCCACGAAAATTGTTCCAATAGATGATGTGCAAGTGACAAAAAAGCTAGCATATGAAGAAGTACCCATTGCCATCTTGGATAGGCAAGTACAAAGACTTCGACTAAAGAAGTAGCGTCGGTCAAAGTGTTGTGGCGAAACAACAACCGAGAAGAAATAACTAGGGAGGCGGAAGGGAAAATGAAATCCACGTACCCGTATTTATTCCAACCCCCAGGAGAGATTCAAGATGAAACGCCAAAAATATAAGGTATGTATGCTTACTTTTCATGCTTTTGGTCGTGTGTGGCCAATTTATAAGTTTTATTGTGTTGTGGCCCTGTGAGGAAATGTTAATATGGGTTGTTGTGACAGGTTGGTAGTGCCATATTACAGGGGAAACTCTGGCGAAATTTTCGTAGAATTCCAAGTGTTTAACATTCGAGGACGAATGTTCCAAAAAGAGGGGAAGAATGTTACACCTTGGAAAATTCCCCGTTAATGTACAGTGAATAGGCTAGCAAGGAACACGAGGTATACGGTGATTTGGATAAGTAAGAAATAGCATTGATGATCTTAATCGAGATTCAAAAAGGAGATGTTATGTGTCGGGTTGGAATTATGGATGACGAGTTAATGATGGCATAATGATGTCTTATAGACGAGTAATGACGTCCCTTAGATTGGTATTGGGGTGTTAAACAAGTGTCAAGAAGGTTCCATAAGGATCGGAGATCAAACGAGTCGATGAGAACAAGTCCCGGATAGCTGGACATTATACGGCCGGACTTACTGACCGTATAAAATACACAGACCGTATGTCCAGCCGTAGGTTCAGCCCAGAATGGCACACTTTACTGGACCAAACATACGGTCCAGACATACGGTCAGTGAAAAATACACGGACCGTATGTTGGTCCGTATGTTCTGGTCGGGACAGGTTTTGAATTAATATAAGGGACCTCTCTCTCATTTCATTTTCATTTCATTTTCACTCCACAAGTAAAGAAACCTCTAGAATATTCTCTCCACTCTTCATCCACAATAATCCCAAGGAAGTTGATAATCAAATTCATCAAACCAACAAGAATCAAGAGTGTGAAACCCATTAAAGTCATCCAAGCCAAGAAATTCCAAGAGAAGTGAAATAGGGTTTTGGTGCTAGAAGAGTATTTCCCTTCAAGGATTTTTTCTACACTATATAAGGTAAGGTTTATGTTATTTTCATGATGTTTGAAGTATTGATAAGTTGAAACACTTGGATTGTAGAAAGACATAGAAAATGGGTCATGAATGAGTGAATAGTGTCATTATTGAACAATAGTTTGGATTGAATTGTGATTATTGGAATGTTGTGATTGTAAATAGGTTGTGAATGACATTTGAACGTGGAATGAGTATTATATATGGGAAAACGCGATAATGAGCTATAACCATAATTGTGGAGAAATTGAAGGGAAATGGTGAATTGTAGTAAATGTAGATGAATGATGATTGTCGTTGCGATATTGTGAATGTTGTTATGTACATTTGGGAGTTGATATAGAATATGGGAAAAGTAGTAGAAACAAAGGAAACGCTGCCCAATTTTCCCTAGAAATAGTAAAACGTCTTTGTAGTCGATTAGCTAATATTCATGCGATTTCTCTTGAAGGTAGAAACGTGGGCTTCAAAGGAGAACAAGCAAGCGATAAAGTAGTTGAACGTGAAAGGTATGTGAGGCTAGTCATTTCTTTCTAATGGCATGAATCTTATGGCATGAATTTCCTCCTTCGTCACGAATTTTCCTATCTTCAAGAAAACTAAGAGCCCTTGTTCATGAATATCCATATGAAATAAGAGATACACTATGATTACGGTAATGACGATGATAAGTTGAGTCTAAAGAATCTAGAATCCATGATATGATGATCCTATAAAGCTAATGAGGCTATCTATAACCCATTGATGTCGTAATTGTATACACTCACCTTATATGCTAATTCCTTCAAGGTGAGGCAGAATGTCAATGAATGCTCCATAATGAAATCGGGGAATCACGACCTTACGTCACCCCGATAAAGTATAGTTGTCCTTGATTCTTTATGCATGCATTAGGATGAACATATTATGATGAACATACTATGATGAGCATATTATGATGACCATGTTATGATGAGCATATTATGATGAGCATGTTATGATGATGATATAACACCGCGCCTATATGGCCGGGCAGTCACCGCTAAGGCGGGCAGCATATACACCATGGCCAGATGGCATGAGCAGACACCACTAGTGGGCGGCATGAGATGATACCCCGGACACGGGAGGCTTGGACGCAGGATAGTGCTAATGACTATCACACCGATCCGATATGGACGGGCAGCTTATACATTTATGCATATATATGATATAATGATGAGTATGAGTAAGACAGTATGATTTAGTTCCTTTATAATTGATATTCAGATATAGATGTTCTTTATTGATATTTCCTTTATTTCACTGACGTATCATTATTGTTTATGCCTCTCATACTCAGTACAATGTTCGTTCTGACGTCCGTTTTCTTTGGACGATGTGTTCATGTCCACAGGTAGACAGGGAGGTGATCTTGATCCAGATTCGTAGTAGCTGTCAGTTGATTTAAGAGCACTCCATTGTTCCGGAGGTTCTTATGGCTATTCTTTTGTGTACATGTATATTTTGGGCACGACGGGGTCTTGTCCCGTCCTTATGTCTAGTACTCCAGTAAAGGCTCGTAGATGCGCAGTGTGGGTTATGTGTTCTCACGAAGTTGCTATTATGTATATGTATATATATTGTTTTGATAGCCGAGAGGCCGTTGTATATAAAAGTATTTATGTCCTCAAATGAAAAATGATTTTCTTACGACTGGAGTATGAATTTGATAAAAGAGCCTTAGTTGAGTATGATGCCTAATAGAACGAGCGGTGCTGGGTGGTTAGCCCCGGGTACCCGTCGCGGCCCCTAGCTGGGTCGTGACAGGTATCAGACCAGTTCGTCGCAGGGTATGTCCACTAGCCATTTCCAGTAGAGTTTTGTTTATGGGTGTGAAGCGCGCCACACTTATAAACAGGAGGCTGTGTGCATTTAGGAATGGTTGACCTTCTTCTTTATCATAGATCGTGTGATAGAGCCATGATATAATAATTTCCCATTTCCTAACCATGCATTATGTTTTCAGTGATGCCTGTAAAGAGAAAACCTACAGCAGCCCAGAAGGGCAAGACAGTGGCACGTCGAAGGACTGAGCGGGTACCGTCGACAGATATAGAGGAGGGCGAGTCTCAGAATGAGGTTCCATCTCAGTCCTCTCATTCACCGCCTGCTTTAGAGGGGCATAGAGGAGCTACACCCCCAGTTCCTCCACCAGATGCCTCAGGCCAGGAGATGAGAGAGGCCATCCATTTGCTTACCCAGTTAGTCGCTGCATAGGCTCAGCAGCATGGTACAGGTTATAGTGATAGAGCTATCAGTGTCAGGGCTCGTGATTTTATTAGTTTGAACCCTCCATAATTCTTTAGGTCAAAACCGGATGACGGCTGAGTCATTGCTAGTCCGCACCTACAGTGTGCTAGTCTGTAGAGTTGGCCTCTTATATATTACGGGACGTTGCGATTCATTGGTATGCTGTCCGGATGTCTTCTAGAGGAGTTAACACACCTCCACCGGTATGGCAAGAGTTTGTAGATGCTTTCCTCCGACACTATTTGCCGCCAGAGGTTCGACGGGCCAGAGCTGACACGTTCTTGAATCTTAGACAGGGGATATGAGTGCCTTAGAGTATAACCTTCATTTTATTTCTTTGGTCAGGTATGCTTCATCCATTGTAGCTGATTTGGGCGATCGCATTCACCGGTTTATGAATGGTTTAGGGCCGCATTTGATGGATGAGTGTTTGACAGCCTCACTTCAGGAGGGTACGGATATTTCTCACTTTCAGGCCCATGCCCAGAATTTGGAAGAACGGCAAAAACAACGGAAGAGTGAGCGTGAGCATGATAGGGGTCATAGTAAGAGGGATAGATCCTCAAGTCTACTTAGTGAGTTTAGAGGAGGGTAGTGGCAGCAGTATTCTAGGAACTCAGGCCTTTCAGCGAATAGTGCGCCTCCACAATTTGTAGGCCAGAGATTTGATCGACATATTCACTCCAGACCGGGTCAGAGTTTCAGAGCTTCGGGATCTCAGTACAGGGGTGATTCAGGTCAGATGAGACCACCTTTACCTCGATGTACTCAGTGTGGTAAATTACATTGTGGACAATGCCGATTAGGTCTAGATGTTTGTTATGCTTGTGGTCAGTAAGGCCATATTATACGTGAATGTCTATTTCGAGGTGGTAGAGGTATGGTTCAGCCCACAGGATCAGCAGTTGGTTCTTTATTATCTAGACGCCCTCTAGGGAAAGGCTCGTAAACCCCAGCAGGTCGTGGTAGAGGTAGAGGAGGAGTACCGAGTTCGAGTGGTCCTCAGCACCGTATTTATGCGCTGGCTGGGCGACAGGATCTAGAGTCTTCCCCCGATGTTGTCACAGGTACATTATCAATGTCTTCTCATGATGTATATGCATTGATTGATCCAGGTTCTACATTGTCATATGTTACTCCTTATGTTTCCAGTCTATTTGGGGTGAAACCTGAGTCAATTAAACCTTTCGAGGTGTCTACACCCGTTGGTGACCCAGTGATAGCTAGTCGGGTATATAGAAATTGTGTGGTTGTGATTTGTGACCGTCATACTATGGCAGATCTAAATGAGCTGAATATGGTAGATTTTGATGTCATTATGGGTATAGATTGGTTGGCTTCTTGTTATGCCAATGTTGATTGTAGAACAAAAATGGTTCATTTCCAGTTTTCGAGAGAACTAGTTTTAGAGTTGAAGGGTAATACAGCATCTCCGAGAGGTAGGTTTATTTCCTATCTCAAGGAAAGGAAGATGATTACTAAAGGTTGTATTTATCATTTAGTCCGGGTTCAGGATACAGAAGCAGAGTCGCCAACTCTTCAATCTATCCCAGTAGTGAATGAGTTTCTGGATGTATTCCCGGACGAGCTTCCAGGCCTTCCACCAGAGCGAGAGATTGATTTTCCATTGATGTGCTACCGGATACTAAGCTAATATCTATTCATCCTTTTAGAATGGCTCCTGCAGAATTGAGGGAGTTGAAAGAGCAATTAAAAGATTTGCTAAAAAAGGCTTTATCTGGCCGAGTTCATCGCCATGGGGAGCAGTTGTGTTGTTTGTAAGAAAGAAAGATGGTTCCTTGTGGATGTGTATTGACTACAGATAGCTGAATAAAGTGACAATAAAGAATAAATATCCGCTCCCAAGAATTGATGATTTACTTGATCAATTCAGGGTGCCAAATGGTTCTCAAAATAGACTTGAGATCGGGGTACCACCAGGTGAGAGTTAGGGAGAAAGATATTTCGAAGACGGCCTTCAAAACCCGATATGGTCACTTTGAATTTCGGGTAATGTCGTTCAGATTAACTAATGCACTGGCGGTGTTCATGGACTTGATGAACAGTTTGTTTAGGACTTTTCTGGATTCATTTGTGATTGTGTTTATTGATGACATCCTGGCATATTCTCGATCTGAGGCAGTACATGTAGATCACTCCTTGGAGTTCTTAGGCTCGAGAGCTTTATGCAAAAATTTCAAAATGTGAGTTTTGGTTGAATTCTTTGACTTTTCTAGGGCATATTATTTCAGCGGATGGTATTCAAGTGGACCCAGAAGATTGAAGCTGTAAATACTTAGCCAAAGCCTACAACACCTACGGAGGTTCGTAGTTTTCTAGGCTTGGCAGGATATTACAGAAGATTTGTAAAAGTCTTTTATTCTATTTCAGCACCATTGACGAAGTTGACTCAGAAATCAGCTAAATTTCAATAGACGGGTGCTTGTGAGCAGTTTTCAGGAGCTGAAGGATAGATTGACTTCGGCCTTGGATCTGACACTTCCAAAAGGATCGGAGGGCTATGTTATTTATTGTGATGCCTTCGGCGTTGTGTTAGGTTGTGTGTTGATGCAACACGATAAAGTGATTTCTTATGCTTCAAGGCAATTGCGGAAACATGAGAAAAATTACCCGACCTATGATCTAGAGTTGGCTGCTGTGGTTCATGCATTGAAGATGTGGAGGAATTATTCGTATGGTGTTCATGTCAATATTTATACAGATCATACGAGTCTTCAGTATATTTTCAAGCAGAAAGAGTTGAACTTACAGCAAAGATGATGGTTAGAGCTGTTGAAAGATTATGATGTTAGCATTCTGTATCATCCAGGGAAAGCGAACGTTGTAGCTAATGCTCTTAGCCGTAGATCTATGGGTAGTTTATGTGATGTTCAGCTAGAGAAGAGAGAGTTAGCTCGTGAGCTTCAGCAGTTAGCTAGCCTAGGAGTTCGGTTAATGGACTCGGGCAATATGGGATTTACCATTCCGAATTCAACTGTTTCTTCCTTGGTAGTTGAGGTGAAAGAGCGCCAGTATGAAGATCCCATACTGGTTCATTACAGAGATACCCTTCCTCAAAAGAAAAAGTCATCCTTTAAGATTTCTGCAGATGGAGTTCTCAAATGTCAAGGCAGATTGTGTGTTCCTAATGTTGCAGGATTACGTCACCAGATTTTGGAGGAAGCCCAGTGTTCCCGTTATTCTGTTCATCTGAGAGCGACGAAAATGTATCATGATCTTAAATCCATATATTGGTGGGACGGAATGAAGAAAGACATAGCAAAATTCGTAGCTCAATGTCCTAACTGTCAGCAAGTAAAGATTGAGGATCAGAAGCCTGTGGGATTGTTGCAAGCTATGGAAATTCTGACTTGGAAATAGGAAGTGATTAATATGGATTTCATTACAGGCTTGCCCCGTTCTTAGCGTAAGTATGATTCTATATGGGTAGTTGTGGATAGACTTATGAAGTCAGCTTATTTCTACCAGTTAAAACTACATACGCAGCTGAAGATTATGCAAAGCTTTATATCAAAGAAATAGTATGACTCCATGGTGTTCCAGTATCTATTATTTCTGATAGAGGAACACAGTTTAAAGCTAATTTATGGACGTCCTTCTAAGAAGGTTTGGGGACTCAGGTGAGTCTTAGTAAAACATTTCATCCATAGACTGATGGACAAGCTGAGCGCACCATTCAGACTCTTGAGGATATGCTACGGGCATGTGTGTTATATTTTGGAGGTAGTTAGGATGATCACTTACCGCTTATTGAGTTTGCCTATAACAATAGTTATCATTCCAACATCCAAATGGCCCCGTATAAGGCTTTGTATAGGCGCAAGTGTAGATCACCAATTGGATTGTTCGAAATGGGAGAAACTAAATTAATAGGGCCAGACTTGATCCATCAAGCATTGAAAAGGTCAAGCTTATTCAGGATAGATTATTGGCAGCTTAGATTCGTCAGAAATCTTATCCAGATAATCACTAACGAGACTTAGAATTCCGAGTTAATGATTGGGTATTCTTGAAGGTGTCACCTATGAAAGGTGTGATGAGATTTGGTAAGAAGGGAAAGCTTAGTCCTCGGTATATTAGGCCTTACAAGATTGTGCGCAAGGTAGGCCGGGTGGCTTATAAGTTAGATCTACCTTCAGACTGGGAGGTAGTCCACCCAGTCTTCCATGTATCTATGCTTCCCAAGTGCATTGGAGATCCTTCCAGAATTGTACCAGTAGATGATGTCCAGGTCACCGAGCAATTATCCTATGAAGAAGTCCCCATTACTATTCTAGACAGACAAGTTCGGAGACTCAGAACTAAAGATGTAGCTTCAGTTAAGGTTCTATGGAGAAACAATAATAGTGAAGAAATGACTTGGGAAGCTGAGAAAGATATGCAGTTTAGGTATCCACATTTGTTTCCACTCCCAGAGAAGGTTCAGACAAAGGCACCATTGTCCTCAGGTATGTAATGTTTCCTTTTGATGATTTCTTGGTCATGTGTGGCAATTATTGTTGTTGTTGTTGTTGTAGTCCTGTCGGGCATTGTATATTATGGGTTGTTGTGACAAGATGGTAGTGGAATATTTACGAGGGAAGCTCTGGAATTTTTTTTGTAGGATCCCTAAGAGACTAACATTCGAGGACGAATGTTTTTAAGGGGGGAGGAATGTTACACGTTGGACATTTTATGTCGTTTGCATTATGAGTGGACTAACTCAAGCCTAAAGTGGACATGAAGCCCTTATAAGGTTAATAAAGGTATTTGATAATTTTAAGTGTGTACTTTAAGGTTTCAAGTTAAATGAATCGGTGAAATTAAGTTCGTTGAAGAAATTGGAGTTTGAGTCAAGTTTTAGGAAGATTTCGTATCATTTGAGTTATACATTGTTTAGAATTTCCTTGAAGGGTGAGCTATAAGGCCCCTTTAATGGTTAATAAAGCTTTATACAAGTGCCAAGAAGGTTCCATATGGATTGGAGGTCAAACGAATCGAAAAGAACACGTTTTCGCGAAACCGGGGAAAATGGGGCAATATGTGGCCGCATACTCAGTATGCTGGGCCGCATATTGGCAGAACACTCCCCAAATTTTCTGTCCTCACTACCCAACCTCCTTCCCATGTTGAGGAGGGGAGATGCAGCCGCATATCCCATATGCTGAGCCGTATCTCCACCGCAAGTTGATGTGGGAGGGGCGACTTTGACACCTTTTTAAATCCCAAAAGATCCCATTTTTATATCTACCTCCCACACTTATTTACCCACACTTATAGAGAGTTCTTAAGAGTTCTTGAAGGTTCCATATCATTCCAAGCCTTTCCATATCATCAAGAGAGAAGATCAACATCAAAACATCAAAGATAATCCATGAAAGGTGATTGTCCTTGTTTCTTTCAAGGTGGTGATGAACTTGATCTTGGAAAGAGTTGAGTAAGGTGAAGTCCTTCCATTATAAGGTATGTTCTTCCTATTATTTACATGATTGAGTTGATTCAAAGGTTTAGTAACTCTTGAAAAGGAAAAGAATTAAAGTGGAGAAGTTATAATGTGTTGAAGTGAAGAAGATGACTATGAGATGAGCTTGAAAAGGGATTTTGGATAAATTTGAGATTAAATTGAATATAACTTCCTGATTATGATATTGTGGATTTTGTTATTGTTGTTTGGGAGTTGTTTTATAATATGATGGAAGTTGATAAAAAATAGGGGAAGTGCTGCCCAAATTTCGTTAGCTTGTTAATTATACTTGTTTGAATTTAAGAGTGTTTTTTAAGACCTAACCTTAGTATGAATCCTCTTGAATGTAGATTTTATGGACTTTGAAGGAGAACGTTAAGTAAATAAGGAGACGTAAAGGTATGTTAAGGCTAACCCTTTCTTTCCCAAGGCATGATTTCCTTATTGTGAATCTATCTACGATATCTATAACGTCCTATTCCTAGGAAATGCTAGAAGCTCATGACTTTCAAGATTATTAAGACATTATTGATAAAAGCTTTTCATAGTGATGATAATAATGATGATGATGAGGATGGTGATACCATAGTAGAAATCGGGGTTACCGACCTTATGTCACCCCGATAGAGTTGTGATATTTCCTTTGGATACTCATGTATGTCATATATTTATATAGCTATTTGGTGACACCGAGCTTACATAGTCGGCTATGATATCTATTGAGCGCGCACCACTGCAATTGGGTATGGATAACACCGAGCCTTGTTATGGTCGGGTACGGACAATACCGAGCCTTGTTATGGCCGGGTATGAGTGACACCGAGCCTATATGGCCGGGTATGGTATTGTATAGGTATTTGGATGAGATGTTTCCTTTAGAGAAAGGTTAAGTAAGCATGAAGATAGTCTTAAGAGGTATTATGAGGTATAAATGGTTCTTTTATCTTACGTTATTCTTCATGCTTTTATCATGTTACTATTCATGCCTTACATACTCAGTACAGTGTTTGTACTGACGTCCTTTTTTTGTGGATGTTGCGTTCATGCCCGCAGGTAGACAGGGAGACAGACCAGATCCCTATGTTGCTTCACCAGTGATTGCATAGCAGTGCTCCATTTGATCCGGAGTTGCAATTGTGTACATACTTGGGTATGGCGGGGTCCTGTCCCGTCTTTATAATAAGTAATACTCCATGTAGAGGCTCATAGACAGATGTATATGGCTAGATATCCCATAGCCTTATCGGTTCACATTTTGTATGTCATTTTTGGTAGCCTTGTTGGCTTGTATATACATATGGGCATAATTAACGATGTTTACATAGATGTGCCTATGTTCGATAGATCTTGTGCCTTTTTGGTTCATGGTAATTATGAGTTAGCCATGTGGCTCACCTAGATATGATTATGAGAGCATGATGAGATTTGCTCGGTAGGTTAGCTTTGGGTGCCCGTCATGGCCCTCCATTTGGGTCGTGACAATATGGTTATATTAAATCAGAGAAGTCAAGCGGAGACAGTTCTTTAATGCGAGGATCAGTTGAGAAGGAAATTTCAAGTATGAAGCAATGCAAATTTGGGTATTTGAGCTAAGTTAAAGGCTGCTTGATTGATAAGGTGAACTAACAGTACTATCGAAGTATGTCTTGCTATTGCAAGATTCCATGTGGTTATAGTGGAGAGCTTTTGGCTTATCGTCGGTGTTCGTACTCTTCATTCTTCTCTGTTTGAGGACGAACAATAACGACAACAGGTCATTATTGCATTTTTTATCATTAACCCCCGTTAGTCCTTCCCCAAGCCCTGTTAGTATGATTTTCAACCCACGGGGATGGGCGATACGATTCCTGAGGTAATCGGGCGAGTTTTATTGTGATTAATGAGAATTAGAGCATTAAAGTGAAAAACCTTTGACAAATAGTTGACTTTTAGGTAAACAGACCTTTTTCAGAAATCCGTCGATTCTTTGAGGTCCGAAGGGTCGATTAATACTTAGTGGGGTATTAAGTTTAGTTGATGAAGTATTCGAGAGCGTTTTGTACCAAGGGTTGGAAAGTTGATTTTGGTCATTTAGGAATTGATCCGGTCAAATAGACCTCCATTTGTAATTTCGAGGCCATGAGTGAGTTTGTAGCGTGTTTTTACGTATGTGTGCATATCTATTTTGTATCCGTGAGGTCATGGGTGGATATCGGGATTAGGGGTGAGACTTGGTGAAAACCAGAATTCAATTGGTTTATAGTGTCTCGCCCCAACGAGACTGTCTGTGGCTCAGCAGATCTGCCTCAGTGATGCGAGGTCTACATGCGCGAATACCTGTCATGTTAATGAGATTGGTCTCAGCAGATGGTTCTCCGTCGTAGCGAGATCGCGGAAGTGGAACCCTATCCGCTAAAGCGAGCGTCGCTGAATCAGAAACATTAAATATCCCATTTCGAACCACTCTTTTCCCATTCCCAAAATTAATTCTCTAAGTAACTCAAGGGTGATTTGAAAAGTATTCACAGTTGTTTCATCTTAGGATAAGTTTCCTTCACCTTGTTCATGTTTATTTATCTTCCTAAAGCTAGAATGTATGGTGGATCTAGTGAGGATAGTTGTAGAAGATGAGTTTAGACCTTAAGTCCCATATTTGAATCTTAGGCTATGAATATGAGTTTAATTGATGAATCTTGCTATTCTAATCATGGAATCTTGTGGATTAGTAGATAATAAGCTTGAATCTTTAATTTAGGTCAAATAATTAATTATGGAAAACTAGGGTTTATGCCTAAATTAGGGTTTTTCTTTTGAATGATGAAATTGATCAATAACTGATCCTAATTAGAAATTGGAGAGTAGAATTGAACTTCTAGATAGTTGGATTACCATTTTCACTTTTGAAATTCCCGTTTTACCCTTGTGGGTCAAATTTCCACCTTTTCTAAAGTTGATTTTTGATTTGAACGAATGTATAGCAATATATGTATTGTTAGTCTCCGTTTCTAACTTAGATTTCGATAATGACTAGACTTTGAGTATTTGGAAGCTCTTCGGAAGGGCAAGGCTTACGTTTGATGTTCATGACACTGGTAGGTTATGACTAACCTTTTTGGTTAGACTCCAGTTAGTGAAGCATATGCAGAAGTCGAAGTTTACAGGTAAAGCATGTTAGGCCTTCGTGTATGAATTTGGGATGGAAACTCTTAGGTCGGTATTGTTGTTGACTATGTGGGCTTGTGCCTTGTTATCTTGATTGGGCTTGTTATCTTATGTGGTATGTTAGGCGAGTCGCCCTAACTGCTATGTTGCGATAAGTGTTCCATTTATCTCACCCTTGTTATGTAACCTATTATCTAAAAAGGGAGGATAATGAGATTAATAGTGAGATTGTGATGTATACTTATGACAAGACACGAGTTAGATCCTGATTATGATTTACGGTCAATGAGGTTATCATGCACGACATACATTCTCATTTCATATGATACATTGGTTTGAACTATGACTTGATATTAATAATGATAAGTAAGATAGCGAAACATCCAAGGCTTCTTATTGTGGTGTTTGCTACCTGTATATTTCATATGGCATCTCATGTTTACATTATTTGATGTTACTTATGTGGTCCGAAGAGAAATTATTCCGGACACGGCATTGCACAGATTTGAGAATAAGCCTGTATTGGTAGTGATGTATGGATGTTGTTATGGTTATTCACTCCCACGATTATTGTTGAATTCGACATTCATGCATGCATTTCATCTTGCATTTCTCATGGTCATGTAATGTGGTTCTACAGGAAAAGTTTATGGAAAAAGATCATGGAAACGTATGACAAGAAAGTGTAAGGACCCATTTCGTCGTTACTGTGAATTTCGAAGGAAGACGACAACTATGGCCCCTTAACAATGTCTCCACCTGGTCACATCCTGGAAAACCGTTAAGCCAAACCGAAATCATTGTACACATCGCATAGGGAATAGAAACGTGGGCGACCAGACCAGACTTGACCGCCATAGCAGTTGTATTGACGCTACAGCGGTGTACTAACCGTTATAGCGGTAAGTGCACACGACCTCAGAGCCGCTATAGCGGCATATTGGCCGCCCTAGCGGTACCATTGTAGCGGTAATCATACCGCTGGGGCGGTGTCTCACAGTAAATTTCCCTATTTAAGGGATCATTTCGGGAATTGTCTAATTTTTCCAAAACCCTAAATACCAGCCGCCCAGTTCGGTGGGAAAGAATAAAAAAGAGGATCACAACTGAAATAGAGATTACCAGAAACAAGTATGACTTTTAAAATATCAATACACTTGCCTAATGAAATGAAAATCATACATATCAATATCATATATCATATCCGGCCCATTATGGGACTCGGTGAATAAGGTCGCCACATACCATCCTTGGCGCCATAATCATATCATAACACCATCACATCATCACATCATAACACCATCATATACATATATATACCGTACCCGACCCTCTAGTGGGGGACTCGGTGAATAATGCAATGAAACTGTGCACGAAAACGTATCCTGGCCCGGGACTCAGTGAAAGATATATTGAGGCATGCACGAGCAGAGTAGTGAGCAACCATATGAAAACTAAATCATATCTGAGACTCAATAGAATAATCAAAATGAACCATCATTTGAAAATCAGGACAATAGTCATATCAAGTATCTTTCGAGTGTCACTAGGGAATATATCAAATAGAACTTCAGAAATCATAAATACGTATCAAAACATAATAAAGTAAGTTCTGGGAGTCAAGAACATTATCCATCCTAGTGGCTCTAAGAATAGGAACTTCTTTGGAATCATATACACGTCGTCTGTTTGTTTCATAAAGATCATGCCAAAAAGAAGAAAGGGTTAGCTTTACATACCTTTAACGCTTATTTAAATGTCCAACGTCTACCTCTAGAGCTCGTAGGTCTAAAATTAAGATAACAAAAGCCACAGTTAGATCATCCACATCACTTACTAACCAATCCAAGTACGAATGAAACTTAACGAAATTCGGGCAGCATTTCCCCTGAAGACTTAACAATCCTCGAGATTCCAATTTAGCCAAACATCAATCAAAATACCAACGGCAACAACACCAACAATTTCATATCAAACTAGAATTAAATCCATTCTTAAATCACTTTCAAAACAGCCCAATATACATTCGTATACCAATGCTTGTATACACTTCTTTATTTTCGTATATCTATAGTATAACAACAAACACAACAACAACAACAACTACAGCCAATCCCACGATATTCCAGCCCACAAAACAATTCATAACAACCACCAAACAGCCCCAAAATATTGTCACAAAACAGCCACGAAAATCATATAAAAACAGCCTGGTATACGCTTTGTATATGATATCTTCATACAATTTATTCTCCCAAATTCAAGAACAACAACTTGTCAACAACATCAACAATTATTATACATCATAACTCAGCTAATTCCATCCATTTAATCCAACTAAAACAGCCCCCGATCCATAAATTTCAACAAAACAACAAATGAATTTATAACGCTATTTTCTCCGTTCTAATCCGATAAAACTCTAAATAAACTTATTAATAACATAAAAGGAATCTTATACATACCTTACCAGCAGCTCAACCACGAAAATATCCTCCCCCAGGATCAATATTTAGCTTAAAACGACGATGATAACTCGTACTACACTTTATCCTTCACGAGCCTCGGGATTCGGGGCCTCAAACTTGATCGATTCTCCACTTCCGCTCTCTAACTCTCCTATATCTCTCTCTCTCTCTCTCTCTCTCTCTCTCTCTCTCTCTCTCTCTCAATTATTATGGATTTTTCTGGTGTAAAAATGAGGCTAAAGGCTGAAAATTTCCCTTAAATAGCAAGGTAAATGGGCCTAACCCGACTTGGAATCGGGTTGGGCCCATTTCACTGCCCAGCTTGACCTTTCTGACTTAAAACATCCATAACCCTTTCTCCCGATGTCACATACAGGCCCACGACCTATGGTTGGAAAGGCATTTCAATTATCTACAACTTTAATTTTAGGAGTTTTCTCAAATTCCCAAATAATGATGGGGTTATGGCCTCCCGAAGTCAGATCACCCGAAAACGTAACTTAAAAACATCTTTTTGGAGGGCTTACACTTGGATTTGGCTCAAGGGTCTTTCTTGAGTTATGTTTAACTTCACATATATTGTCCATATAACTTATCATATGTCCTTTATAAAAATTTCATCATGTGGGCCCCACCTCAGCTTACGGTTACGAGGGCTATATATCTTTTAACGTATTATACCAATCATATTGTACGAATTCCGAATATCATACTCATGCTACTACAATAGAATTTCATTCTTTATACTTGTGATATTTTCTTCTCCTCGAGCTCACATTAAGCCGTCTGTAGCCTTAGTAACACGAAATTTTCTGGGGTGTAACATCCTTCTCCCCTTTGGAACATTCGTCTTCGAATGTTAAACTAATTCTGCACTTCTAATACTTCCTTAAACGTTCTTTTACTTAATTATGCTCCTCACATGCCTCTTTCGTTGGTCGATTTCCTCCAATCTGCTATAATGCATTTTAGATCTCTACGTAACTATTCCTGTAATATTTCCTCTCTCTGTTGCTTGTCGAGGTAATAATTCCACGTCATTGTCTTTACTCTCCCCTTTATTTCGCAGTCAGTTGTCAGTTGTATTGCTAGCTCTTCCGCTGAAATCTTACTCTCTCCTGGTGCACGTAGTCTTAACTCGACTCTTTCTTTTTCTATAGTTACCCCTTTAAGATGATGTATCGTTCACTTCACTTTATCTTCTAATCTTTAAATAAGACCTTGTAACACACAGACATCCCTCATTGTTCATTAGACTTTACAATCCTTGGAGTATTTCATACCTCCGGTAACTTGTAGACCCTTCATAGATTCTACGAATAAAACGACATTTCTCAGGGTGTAACATTATTTTACTCCAATAACCTTGCTTTGCTCTACTGGTACAATTCATATTCTGGAAGCTTCAGTATCATGTGTCATTTTTCGACTTTCCTTTAAAGGTCTTTAACTGTCACTTTGATTTTAGCTTTTAATCTCGATCTTTAGAGTTAGCTATCAAGTAGCGCTGGAGTTTCCTCATATTATAACTTCACTGTCATCTAGTAACCAGTAACCCGTTTGTTCTGACCGTCTCGGTTAAACTGTTTCTCAACTTCCCTTAATCCAACTTGTAACATTTTAGGCATATTATGTCGTGTCGTTTCTTTATCTTTACTTCAAACTCTTCCATTGCCCCTTTACTTAAATTTGCTCTTAGTTCTCCTATCACGCATCATATTGCAATCTTTACAAGAGTATGTGTAGGTGCTTAAATCAGCCCGAGAAATACCTTAGCATCGCCTCACTAGTCTTTATGCAGACTCTATATTCTCCTCTTATATCTTTCAATTGATATCAAGGCTCAACTATGGCTTTTGCCCTCAGTACTAATTTCATCTCGGTACTTTGGTTTAAACCATCTTACACCTTTCCCTAATGTATCCAAAATATCGTAACCACATTGTTATTACTGAATCCTTACTCTTCTTATCAAGTAATCACTTGGTCTCATTCTTAACATACAAATATGCGTAGATCGCACAACTATTCTTGTATAACTCGTACAAAGTACATCCAATCTTAGTCATAGTCTTACCTTCTCCAGGTTCATTCTGCTTTACATATCTTATTTGTACTCAAACTCACTTGCTGTCTATCTTGTCGTATTCCTTTCCCTTCCTTTATTCACCATTTGATTTTCTCATATCCTACTATAGGAGATTTTCTATCCCTTCTTCTTTGCTACTTATAAGTCACAATATCATTAGCAAGCAACCCCATTGCCAACGTCTCAACCTCCAACCCAGTATAGCATTTCTATCCTTTATAATATCTCTTAAGTTACTCGTTACCATTTTCTTGTCGTACTCCTTCTTTTTATAAGCACCCACTCTTTAATGTCATATCATTCAATATCTTTACAAATAATTCTCGGCACTGTCTCTAATGCCCTCCTGACTTCTATTCGTTTATTGCTGGCTTTCAGATCTTACTAGCTTGTTTCAGCAAGGGATCTCACTTGAAGTTTGAGTATCCATATTAAATATATTGTAGTGTCAATTGTTTCCATCTATACTTACTTTGCTTTCACCCGCTTCCTCCCTTTGGGGTTGTACTTATACCATTGTCTGTTTATATTCCGCTCCATGTCCCTATTTCCAATCTCAAATTCACCCGATCCTTCTTCCAATTCACTCGGTATACTGTACCATACTCATGTCTTTCTTTATAATATATAACTTTGATTATCCACGTACGAAACCTTAAAAAAATCGTGAAGCGATGAGAACCTTTCCATATATAGTATAAAATCTTATGTGATAATTCGTACTCGAGTAATCCAACCAATGTAGCAACTCATCCAAGGCCACATTCCACTTACTCCAATCAATAATTATTTAGTACTTATAATCGTTCCAAATTCTCGATTAGGTAGCACTTATATCCCGGTGATAAGTATCCAAGGCTCTCTTGTAACATTATCTTTACCCCAACCTATATCATCTATTTCCTTTAATAAATTCACAATACCTCACTTGTTCCTCAGGATTACAGTCCTTATCCTTTAAGGATTTCACTCTTTCCGAGGTGAAGTCATATACACGCGGTACTCCTTTATGCCTTATGCTCTTTCACCCTTGTTGTGTACCCAACGCTAACTTCTAACTTACTCAAAATCATATCGAATTCATCTTAATAATGGTCTTATCTAACCACCTTGTCGTCGTACTGCACCTTTAAGTTCGTAGCTATATATTTTCCTTTCTATTTCATACTCGTACTCAATTGATCACGTTTATATTAGGTGTTTCCTTTAGAACTCCTTTTATTTCTCCAGTCTATGTCCATCTTTTATTCTGTGCACGAGGAATCTCATGCTACCCCTGTATCCTTCGGAAACCACTACCTGCATAATCCCTTTCTCTTTTTCAAAGTGTATTCCGTTCATCCCTATTTGTTCTTATCGTCCCAATCATTTTCTGGCACTCATTCCGCTTCGTTGCTTGTCTCTTTATAGTTTAGTCCTTCACTATTCCACCACTTATATTACTCGTGTCCTCGGCCATACATGTTATAACCTATTACTGCACTATTGTCTGGCTCGCTTCCTTCTTATTTCCTTCTTTTTAATTAACTCCCTTTTTTTTGTGCTCGCTTTCGTTCTCGTTATCGCATAATCTTTGTTCGCGATTCTTACTATGATTTAATTACTCTCTGTGGAGTAGGCGTACTTAACCTTTCACCCTTTCTGATCAATCTTATCCTTACTGTCTCGCAAGCTGTCTTATCAATATCGTCATATTTGTCATAATTCTTCCTCCTCTGTACTTTTATCTCAATCATACTATTACTCCTTTTAACTGCAAACTCGTCGTAATTTATCCCTACTTATCAGGTCACTCGATACCTTAATAAAACGTTCTGTTAAGATTTTCCACCTTTTTCTACATCATCCCTTAGTGTCACAAGCTCTTTCCAATTTATCCTAGCATTTCATCAACAACGCATGAAACACATGATCTAAGACAGCCCACAAGTTTGAGTTTTCCTTCTACAAATTCCATCTCCAATTAGTTGATTAAGAACTAATAAACTCAAGGACATAAAGATATGATGAAATGTTACCTCAAGAACACAAGAACGCTACAACTCCAAAATTACGTCACCATGAAGCATCTTCCAAAACCACCACAAGAAGAAGAACTAGAATCCGATAAGCACCACGGGACTTCTAATGCTTGATTCACATAGTTTACTTCCAGATTTATTCTTGGGTCATGAACGAACTATTTAGTTCATAAACTACTTGTTGTATGCTTTGTACTCTTCAAATAAAAGTGAAACTTAATTGTGGACGTTTTTGCTCTTCAACATGAGCCTCTCCTAAGGTGACATGTGGCTGGAAAGTATCCTGGTCCATTCAAATGAATTCCAAACTTTGCTGCTCATATATTCTTCTTCGAAATAAAATTTCCCAAATAAGAATGATGCTTCTTACAGATGACATGGAGGGTATCTCTTAAAGATTTAATCCAACATGATAAATTTACCCTATCGATATCGACCTCATACTTACTATTGCTATCAATTCAATAGTTAATTTTATTTCTCGAAGTCAGACTTGCAACTTAGTCAAATCCTATTATTATTGTTGACATAGCTTTTCAGGACATATTACAAACTTATATCTCATCCTCTTTTTATTTCTAGGAAAATTTTGGCAGAGTTTCCTCTGTATTTCTTACTATCCCAAAACCTGCACGCAGGAAATACCAACAATGCCTCACGGGGCCAACATATATACGTATATATCATATCATATCATAGCCACACAGGGCTCCCAATTTCAAGTAAAAGTATAAAGATGTCGAAACTTACCTCACGTATGACACCTCAAGACGTACCTGATCCTTTAATGATCTGTCCTGTTATACCTTCCTATCTACCTCCCCTTTCATTCTTCAACTTTACATTTCAATCATACTTCAATATTCTTACCTTATCCGACATGCATCTTTCGCACCACTGCTTACCTGTGTACTTGGTAACTTCCAGTATTATCAGTCACTTTCTTCTGTCGATGCCGTTCTTCAGCTGAAATCAAGGGTTAGTATAAGGAATTTTGTTTCCTATGGCTGGGCTCTATCGCACGATCTTAAATATGAAAGAAAGGTAACATCCTAAATGTCCTGTAGCTTCCTGTTTATAGATATGGTGCTCAACACACCGATAAACAAGACTCTACTAGACACGGTCTATAGACACTCCGAGGATGAACTGCTCTGATACCACTTTTGTCACGACCCAACCCCGTGGGCCATGACTAGTGCCCGACTTGGACACTCGTATACGAACCTGTTGGATATAGTCAAACTGAATCTAAGAACAATATGGAAACTTGTAAAAGAACTCCAAGGTTCATAACGTCGTCATGTATATATGTCCAGATAAACTGTCTCCTGAGGAGTCACAACTAGTCAAATCATAAAATGATACGCAAGCCGACAAGGCTGCCAATACAGATGAACACCATATCATATGCAAGCCGACAAGGCTGCCACTACAGACGAACATATCCATAGCACATCGTATAGACACAGCTGAACAGAACTTATACACAACCCACACATATGTCTACAGACCTCTAAGAACATTGATAGCGAAATATGACAGGACAGGGCCTCGTCGTACCCCTGGGTAAGCATAAATATATATACACCATAAGATCTGTACCAAAAGTCTAGGCTCCGGAACAACGGAGCTCTCCAAGACAGCTGAGTAGAAGTCCTATGCTGAAGGGTCACCAAACCGACTATCTGTACCTGCGGGGATGAAACGCAGCCCCCCGAAGAAAGGGGGGTCAGTACGGAATATGTACTGAGTATATAAAGAATGAAATAAAATAAAGAGGATCATAACTGAAATAGAGATTACCAGAAACAAGTATGACTTTTAAAATATCAATACACTTGCTTTATGAAATGAAAATCATGCATATCAATATCATATATCATATCCGGCCCATTATGGGACTCGGTGAATAAGGTCGCTACATACCATCCTTGGCGCCATAATCACATCATAACACCACACATCATCACATCATAACACCATCACATCATCACATCATAGCACCATCATATACATACATATATATATATATATATATACCGTACCCGGCCCCCTAGTGAGGGACTCGGTGAACAATGCAGTGAAACTGTGCATGAAAACGTATCCTGGCCCGGGACTCAGTGAAAGATATATTGAGGCATGCACGAGCAGAGTAGTGAGCAACCATATGCAAACTAAATCATATCTGAGACTCAATAGAATAATCAAAAGAAGCCATCATTTGAAAATCAGGACAATAGTCATATCAAGTATCTTTCGAGTGTCACTAGGGAATATATCAAATAGAACTTCAGAAATCATAAATACGTATTAAAACATAATAAAGTAAGTTCTGGGAGCCAAGAACATTAGCCATCCTAGTGTCTCTAAGAATAAGAACTTCTTTGGAATCATATACACGTCGTCTGTTTGTTTCATAAAGATCATGCCAAAAAGAAGAAAGGGTTAGCTTTACATACCTTTAACGCTTATTTAAATGTCCAACGTCTACCTATCGAGCTTGTAGGTCTAAAATTAAGATAACATAAGCCACAGTTAGATCATCCACATCACTTACTAACCAATCCAAGTACGAATGAAACTTAACGAAATTCGGGCAGCATTTCCCCTGAAAACTTAACAATCCTCGAGATTCCAATTTAGCCAAACATCAATCAAAATACCAACGGCAACAACACCAACAATTTCATATCAAACTAGAATTAAATCCATTCTTAAATCACTTTCAAAACAGCCCAATATACATTCGTATACCAATGCTTGTATACACTTCTTTATTTTCGTATATCTATAGTATAACAACAAACACAACAACAACAACAACTACAGCCAATCCCATGATATTCCAGCCCACAAAACAATTCATAACAACCACCAAACAGCCCCAAAATATTGTCACAAAACAGCCACGAAAATCATATAAAAACAGCCTGGTATACGCTTTGTATATGATATCTTCATACACTTTATTCTCCCAAATTCAAGAACAACAACTTGTCAACAACATCAACAATTATTATACATCATAACTCAGCTAATTCCATCCATTTAATCCAACTAAAATAGCCCCCGATCCATAAATTTCAACAAAACAACAAATGAATTTATAACGCTATTTTCTCCGTTCTAATCCGATAAAACTCTAAATAAACTTATTAATAACATAAAAGGAATCTTATACATACCTTAGCAGCAGCTCAACCACGAAAATATCCTCCCCCAGGATCAATATTTAGCTTAAAACGACGATGATAACTCGTACTACACTTTATCCTTCCCGGGCCTCGGGATTCGGGGCCTCGAACTTGATCGATTCTCCACTTCCTCTCTTTAACTCTCCTCTCTCTCTCTCTCTCTCTCTCTCTCTCTCTCTCTCTCTCTCTCTCTCTCTCTCTCTCTCTCTCTCTCTCTCTCTCTATCTATCTATCTCTCTCTCTCTCTCTCTTAATTATTCTGGATTTTTCTGGTGTAAAAATGAGGCTAAAGGCTGAAAATTTCCCTTAAATAGCAAGGGAAATGGGCCTGACCCGACTTGGAATCGGGTTGGGCCCATTTCACTGCCCAGCTTGACCTTTCTGCCTTAAAACGTCCATAACTCTTTATCCCGATGTCACATACAGGCCCACGACCTATGGTTGGAAAGATATTTCAATTATCTACAACTTTAATTTTAGGAGTTTTCCCAAATTGCCAAATAATGATGGGGTTATGGCCTCCCGAAGTCAGATCACCCGAAAACGTAACTTAAAAACATCTTTTTGGAGGGCTTACACTTGGATTTGGCTCAAGGGTCCTTCTTGAGTTGTGTTTAACTTCACAAATATTGTCCATATAACTTATCATATGTCCTTTATAAAAATTCCATCATATGGGCCCCACCTCAGCTTACGGTTACGAGGGCTATATATCTTTTAACGTATTATTCCAATCATGTTGTATGAATTCCGAATATCATACTCATGCTAATACAGTAGAATTTCATTCTTTATACTTGTGATATTTGCTCCTCCTCGAGCTCACATTAAGCCGTCTGTAGCCTTAGTAACACGAAATTTTTTGGGGTGTAACATAACATGGTTGTCTCCAAACTATTTCATGCAGATTACGATGTGGCGATCTATTGAAAGAATCAATGGATGTTCGTGGCACCCGCTCGGCCATGAGGTAGGTTATGGCTTCCTTTCGGTAGACTCCGGTTAGTTTCCCGTATTGTTGTGTTAGAAGAAACGGAGAATGCATGCATAGGAAATTGGAGATTTGTGATGGAATTCTAGGATGGTATTGTGTGTGACTTGTTTGTTCGGGCTTGTGGCCTGTAGACTCCTTAGGTGTTGATGCGGTTTATTTCTTGATTATCAGTGGATTTATGTGACTTGGGAGTAGCGAACGAATCTAATTGTGCCTAATGATGAAAACTTCCTATAACACGTGATTACTTGTAGTGAATATAATTTCTAAATGAGAGGATGAAACGTACCATGGTTGTGAGTGAGTTCTAGATAAGTTGTGTCGAATGACTCGAGTGTAGGGTAAAGTTCTTGTTCCAAGTTAATAGGCTGATTTAGAGAAATGGTAATAATGTATATTAACTGATTGATCTGTTGTGCATTAGGACTAGCCACCCCATTATGTGTGCTTTTATTGTTCCATTGTGATGGTTTGAAGCCATCAGTAGTTGGTAGATATTGGAATCTGTGTTATCGTCTTGATTGAGACAGAATTGACATACCGTTATTAGTACTTGAACTATGATGTATTGTTGGCGTACCTGTTATCGGTACTTGTGATATTGATATATTGTTGGCATACCATTATTGGTATTGTGATATGATACGTTATTGGCGTACCCCTTCGTTGGTACTTATGATATTGAACTTGATTATTGATAATTGATATATGCATTGCACATACTCTCACACATTCATGATGCATGGCCGATACTCGATGATTTCGTATCATTGATTGAGTGAAACTGATACTTTGATAGACTCTTTACTTGAGTGATTGTGAAAAGGCTGATGTCCGAAGATCAATTCCGAAATCGTTGATTGTATGAAATTGATATTTGATAAACTATTTTTACTTGAGCGATCGTGAGAAGGTCGATATCCAAGGTTTAATTTCGGAATCGTTGATTGTGTGAGAATGATATTTGACGGACTCTTTTACTTGGGTGATTGTGAGTTGGCCGATGTCCGACGATTTATTCTGGAATCATTGTTGCATGGCCGATTTCGATGATATTTTGAAATCGCTGTTAGTGCATGGACTCTACGGGTCCCTTAGGGTGGTGCTGGTGAGACTCCCCCTATGAGCAATTAGCCAGGGTCCCGTCTGTTTGTTGGGCAATGATCCTGGACGGATGGCACTTAGACTTCACGAGTCACGCTGGGTTGTGTTATCGAGACGTCGATATTTTCGTCTGGACTACATGTGTACACCGCATTTACACGACACTGCATTGCATTCATACCATTATCGCATTGCATTGTATTATGTCTTGATCCTGAGATGCTTGGTGTTGTATTCGTAATTGAATGGATTGGAGTGGATGTAGTCAAACTTGGCAAGTTGCGGATTAGAGGCTTTACCTAAGTGATGACGTGTAATTGGACTCGATTATCTGTGATTTACATTGTTGACTTGTGCTTGTTGAATTACCCTAAAATTAGCCGTGAATTGTTTCTAAGTGAGGTAGGATAAAGGCGTTATAATGATGAGCTTACCCTAAATTAAAATGAACAACCTGGGAATTATCTATTCAAAATCTGAGTTGGTGATATTTGACTTATAATCCATTAGAGAGCAGTTTGTGCCTAAGGCATATTGATGTTGTGATGTATGGTATATGGATGTGTGATTGATGTAGTTATTATCATCGTTATTCGTGAATTCTTTTACCAATACGTGTTACTAACCATTGTCGGCCTATGATACTTATTCAGCACGTGTGGATTGTACTTATATTGCACTTGCTACACTCTTTTTAGGGTGTAGATTGTTTCAGGTATTTGATTGATATGAAGCGGAACGTATGGTGCCTATCTGGAATGCCTCCTCCCACTTCATTCCGAGACGGAGGTTGAGTCATAGAAAGTAGTAACAATATGAGTCATTGGTCGCTCTTGTACTAGTCTAGACCAGGTCATGGGAAGTCGGATCGAGTCTGTAAATTGGTATTGTTGTAAACATATAAACCTTTGTGTTTATTGAATATATAAATGGAATTCCTCTGTATCTTCACTTATCTAATGCTTTAAAATGATTTGTGGCTTAATTGTTGTGTAATACGAATGAGAGGGTTCGCCTACCGAGGTGGGAAAGGTAGGTGCCTGCACGATCCCGAAATGATTCGTGACAGAAAGTGGAAGATGAAAGTCACCTCTGGGTTGTGTGCGAAATGGCTAGTATTATGGAAGTCACCTCTGGGCTGTGTGCGGAGTGGCTAATATTGTGGAAGTCATCTCTAGGCTGTGTGCGGAGTGACTAGTACATGGACTTCGCGGGTCCCTCATGGGTCATGACAATCGAGATAAGGAGGATTTTCGTCCGTAACATGTGTGTACGGTATGAGACAGTTGGTCAGTGCATTGTATTGCATCGCACATGCATTCATATTACATCCACTCATATAATTGATTCTGTTATTTTCATTTATTTCGTTTCATGTTACATTTCGGCATTGATCTCTTGGTTGGTTATTCATTGAGTTGATGCTTGCTTGTAAGGTGTTCACTTAGAGACTTGACGGACTCGTGGTGTAGGGACTTCCACCTAGGCTATGACTTGAGATTACTTGAATTTATTGTGGTTCCTGTTACTTAGTGATTATGCTCGATTGCTTATCTGCCTACTTATTATTTTTTGTCTTTTATATATGTAAACTAATTGTTGTTGGCCTATGATACCTACCAGTACATAGTTTTTGTACTAATACTACCTTGTTGTACTCTTTTCTTAGTGCAGAGTTCATCACAGGATCTACGTTAGCACCTCCTGGGTGATTCCCGAGGCCTGTTGTTCGAGTTTCTAGGGTGAGCCATGTTCCAGATTCACCGCCCCGAAAACTCTTCTCTTATGATATCTGCCTTTCTATGTCGAGACAGTATATCAAACACTTATGTATTTTATCATTTCAGACTTACATATTTTGGTAGTGGCTCTTGTACTATGCCTTGACCAGATCCTTGGGGTGTCATTTGTGTTTTCTCACTTAGCATTTATTTATGATGTTGAGACTGCTTTTATTAATCAATTTTCGCATGTGATAACTAAAAACGGTTAAGTAAAGGGAAGGGTTCGTCCACCAGGGGGAATGGCGTGGGTACCCGCTCGACCCACTAGTTGGGTCGTCACATTGCATTGCATCGCATGTGCATTCACTCTTACATCCATTCTTCATTGTTGTTTTTGTATGTGGCACTTGACATTGAGTTGATCTTAACATGTCTATTTGTTGATTTCCTTTTTCATATATGTGAACTAATCGTTGTCGGCCTATGATACCTACCAGTACATAGTGTTTGTACTGATACTATCTTATTATACTCTTTTCTGAGTGCAGAGTTTGCAACAAGATCCCCGTTAACACCTCGTGAGTGATTCCCGAGGCTTCTTACTTGAGTTTTTAGGGTAAGCCATGTTCTAGATCCGCAGCTGGGAAAACTCCTCTTACGATATCTATCTTTCTATTTCAAGACAATATTTCAGACACTTATGTTTTTCCTATATTCAAACTTATGTAGTTTGTTAGTGGCTCTTCTACTATGACTTGACTAGATTCTTGGGATTTCTTTTATATTTCCGCACTTTAGATATTTATGATGTGATATTGAGACTGCTTAAATAATTCTATTTTCCTTTTGTATGTTTAAAATGAATGTTGAGTAAGGGAAGGGTTCGGCCACCAGGAGAGTTAGCGTGGGTGCCCACTAGATCCACTAGTTGGGTCGTGACATATACTTGTTTGAATTGACTTAATCGGTTGTGGTTGTTCACCTACCACTGGGGGCGTGTGACTTCAACTTTGGAATTTGGATCGTGAAACTATATCCTCAACAACCGTGGGATCCTTATTGTAATGCAAAGCAAAGTTTTTAGTATGTTTCTGTCACGATCCAAAATCTCTTAGTCGTGCGGGCATCTACCATTTTCCACCTTGGTAGGCGAACCGTTCCCTTACCCAGCATACAAACTATAAATGCGGAAGAACAATGTAACTAATTATAAATTTCAATATCAATCAAAATAAAATGAGTGTGGAATACATCTTCTACCTAAGGCATCTGGTTTAAGTTAGTACAAGAGCTACTAATAAGTACATATGTCTGAATATATAATAACTATCTGAATGTTGCCATACAAGCCTCATAACATCAAAGGAATACTATCTGGAAGTAGATGACAAGTATATGAAGAATGGAAGCTCGGGCTGCAGATCTGGCAGTAACTCACCCTAAGTCTCCAACAACATTGTCTTGGGAAACAATCTCGAAGATCAGAATAGAACCTGTCACACCCTCTACACCCCGAAAAGGAGTGTAGCAAGGTAACATCAGTACAAACAACATATAATGAGTAGGCATCATAGGCCGACAATAGTTAGCTAACATATATAAAGGAAGAGACTAAAGAATAGACATGCTCACAATCAAGTATAGACACAACTCAGTCTAAGAATAAGAACTCAAGTACAGAAGGATCAAATAGCCGAATCATAGCCCGTGGTGAAGTACCTAAACTCAAGTCTGCCAAGTTTCTCACGATTCCTCCAAATAACCAGAAACACTAGTACAACCAACAATATATCTCCGTAACCTCAAGTCATAGCCTAGGAGGAAGTCTCTAATCCTTGAGTCCATCAATCCCTAGGTGTGTATTAATCAGGCACATGACAACTCAAGTCAATAATCAACTAAGAAAATCAATGCGGAAACACACCATGCAATATAATAAGTATAAGAACCAAATCAGAGATGTGGATGGATGTAATATGAATGCACATGCGATGCAATGCAATGCAATGATACACACATGATCCGGGCGGAATACCTCCACGCCTCGACAGTCATGACCCATGGGGACCCGCGAAGTTCATGTACCTGCTGCGGCGCACAATCCGATCCAATATATATATATATAATTATATAAAATATGTTACAGCGCGCAACCCAATCCAATGTATGAGTGTGAATGCATGCATGATATCAATGCCAATGAGAATCTATCAATACCTATTATGCCACAATGGACACGTCTCTCGATATTAGTAATAAGTTAAGTTCTTTCCTCTATCCAAGATAATACCCAATAAGTGAGAGATATCAGTTTCACAATCATGATAAGACAACTAAGTATCAAGTCTAATATCGCATACGTGGCAGCAAGCCAATTTATCACAACAAGCAATAAGCCCACAATCAAACAACAATACCAACTTAGGTAATCCATCCAAACTTCATACCCGAAGGAAAAACATTCTTTCTCTTATAATCACTAACTATACATATGCTTTGCTAACCGAAGTCTAACCATAAGGTAAGCCGCAACCTACATGGTAGCCGAGTAGGAGCCACGAACAATCAAATCTTTGCCTTGCCTTTCCGGAGAGCCTCCAAGTGCTCAAAGTGTATCCATTATCGAATTCTAAGTTAGAAATAAGAAACAACGATACCCATATTTCTACACTTTGCTCAGATCCAAATCAACTATGGAAAAGCGAAAAAACGGGCCTTCAAGGGTAAAACGGGTATTTCAAGGGTGAAATTGGTAACCCAACATTCTAGAAGTTCAATTCTACTCTTCAATTGTTAAATTAACTCAATAATAGATCAATTTTACCATTCAAGTCAAAAATCCCAAATGGGGTATAAACCCTAACTTTCAATCTTTCAACTCATCAACACAAATGAAATATTCAAGCCTATTAATCACTAATTCATCCAATTCCATGTTTTGATTAGTCAAATCCACTAAAAAAATCTCATTTTGGAAGACTAAATAACAAATAATGAAGTAAGCATCAAAACCCATCTTCCTTCTTAAGTTGTAGAGATTTTCATTCGCCATCACACATCCGCCACAGCGGATCCTTGTCCGCTGTGGCGACTTTCCACTAACCCATCACCTCACCATAGCAGACTAGGCCCTCGCTATGGCGAGTCCGCTACAGCGCATTTTTCATTAACTTGATCCCGAAATTCGACAATCACCCTGTCACGACCCAACCCCGTGGGCCGCGACTGGTACCCTAACTGGGTACCCGTACATACCTACCTGACCGAATTTCGTATCATACAGATTTTTTTTTTTAAAACAGATGTTACAGAAGTAAGCCGATACAGATACGGCACGCGCGCAAACATATATATATATATATATATATACCTGAACATGCAGACATTTACAGATAAGCCGATAAGGCTAACACACAGACGAAACCCGTAACCCACACATCTATCTACAGGCCTCTACGGATATACAGAATCATATGACGGGACAGGGCCCCGCCGTACCCAGAATATCCATACACACAGAGTATACAGAAGACAGAAGATATATATACCAAAAGTATACGCTCCGGATCAAAGGAGCTCTTCAAACAGCAGAATTAGAATCCCTACGTTGGCGGCGTATCACCTGGTGCGTCGGTACCTGCGGGCATGTAGCGCAGCCCCCGAAGAACGGGGGTCAGTACAAAAAATGTACCGAGTATGTAAAGCAGAACATAACAGATATAAACATAGTCCGAACCGGAGTCACAGAAATATAACGAACAGAACCATAAATCAGACTGACGGACAGAGTCATGATCCAGACAGACATACAGAACCGTGTCCCATACAAATAAACAGAATTATGGTTCGGACAGACAGACGGAATCATAATACGGACAGGCGAGCAGAATCAGAATCCATACGGACATACAGAATCAGAATCCATACGGACATACCGACGTAGTCGTCTTTCAGACGGACAGACAGAAGTATGTCGGACAGAATTATGCATGCAGAGTAGTACAGAGTCATACAGAATCATACAGAGGCATGTGCTTATATAAATATAGATAGCACACGCATGCATTCATACAGATCCCGGCCCTGTCTGGGGGCGCGGTAACAGAACCCGACCCTCTTAGTACGGGACGCGGTGGACAGACAGAATCAGATCAGATCATATGCCATCCTGGCCGCCATCCCCATACACAGATCATAATATCATACAGACATACAGATCCCGGCCCGTACGCCGAGGGACGCGGTGAACAATGCAGAGAAATATGCACGATAACAGAACCTGGCCCGGGACGCAGTGAAGGAGTGCATTGAGACAGACACGAACCGATAAATGAGAAACTACTTACATACAGACTCAACATACAGACTCAATCAAACTGAAGGGTGCCAAACGGCGAGTCAAAATCAGAGTATCCGGATAGTATGCATAGTACGCGCCTATATCCTACTTAGGGAGGCACGACAGATTATTATCAGAATCAGATTCTCAGATGTTCAGAAATCATTTTGTAAGAATTTCATGAAAATAGTTGTATCATAATCAAAATAATAGTTGAGATGGTTTCTGAGAAAATCGGACAAAACGGAAGTATTTAAAGTAATACAGAAGATATCGGGCCTTGCGGGCCCGCCTCGGACCAACTCGAGGCAACATATGTAAATTATCGCTAATAGACCTTATGAGGTCATCCATAATCGTTTGGAAGTGTTCCGACTCCGTTTAGGGAAGTTTTGCACAAAACTCACTTTAAAGGCAATTTGTAAAAAAAATAGCTTCAATTGAATTAAAGGAATTGGAGCGGTTTTCCGTCTCGAATTCCGGGGAACGGAGTCGTACTTAAGGCTCGCGGCCGAGCCTACCACATCCAGAACATGCCTAGGAACATAGGGAAATGCTTCACATACCTCGATAGCGCCTTACGCTCGCTTGGCGTCAATCCCAATTTCGTCAAAAATCTAGAAATGGTCAAGTTTACCATTTGTTAGTTTCAAACTTTTCAATAATCCAACTTAACACATACTTGCCTACCGAAATTTCGGCAGCATTTCCTCTGTATATAAGACATCCCCGAGACTTAGCTCGGCTCAATTCATCAACACAACAACCCAGAATGACATCAAAACAACAATAGACATTAAAACATACACTATGGCATCACTAGCCATCTTTCGACATAACGAAACATCTTTCGTTTCAAACTTACATTTCCAAACCAAACTTATCATTTTCATATTCATCAACCATCAAAATCATCACAACATACGTCGGAGGCATATCATACCATTTCCACACAATATACACAAGATATGCAAAATATACCAACTTTCCATTAAGCCACTACTTATCCAATTTTTCCTAACTTTCAACATACAAGTTAATTATACATTTCCATCTTCCAAATTCATCAACAATAATCATAATTTGCCTCTTGATACTTTCATTTCCATTTTTACATAAACCATAACAAGGTTGCATACTTTCCTACAACAACTTGATAACCATTTTTCCAAGACAACAAGGATTGTTATCTTTCCATTCACTTCACCATAACACACTTAACATACAAACAAGATCAAATTCATACTCCATCAACACATAACCATACCACACGGCCACCTCCTACATTCTTCAATTTTCACTAATTCATTCCACTTTCATTTCTAATACAATTTCCACCACACTACAACTAAATTACAACATGAATTCAAATCATCCAAGACATGTAATACATGTACATGTATTCGGCCAACAAGCATACTTTTCAACACACAAAATTTCCATGTTTTTCATTCATTCACACATACTACAATATACATATACCTTCCATAACATAACAAAAGCATAAAATCCTTACCTTTCTTCAAGTTCTTCACTTTGCACTAAACTTGTCCTCTTGCCAAACTAATTGTACCAAGTTGTAGAGGACTTTGCACTTAGTAGTATTCCCACAAGAATTGAATTTTAAACTCAAGGATTAGGCTCCAAGAATTTTCTTTCTTTTTCTCCTCTCAAACCCGAAATGGTCTTGTTCTCTATTTCTTGATTTTTCTTGCTTTCTTGAACCTTCTATGGATATGTATAACCATATATAATATTACCTAATTAAAATCATGGACTTGGGCCCCTTTTTTTCACACCATGGCCGGTTGGGCCTTCCATTATTGGGCCTTGCTTTATTATTTTTTTTGAGCCCAAAATTGATGGCTTAATCTTGTAATTCATTAAGCAAGTTTCCAAAATTCCAATTTTTCCCTTGGCCTCCTTCCGTAATTCCACACCAACGTATTCATAACCTACACATTCATACCAAGAAATGTCCAATAGTGGCCTTATTCATCACAAGTCCATTTATCTTGAATTTTTCGAATAAGCGAAAATGTCGGATGTAACATCCTCCCCCCCTTTAGAAACATTCGTCCTCGAATGTTAAATTGAGCTTATGGGGCGTCGTACTACTTCGGGAGGGTCCTCTTTATAATTGTCCTTCGTGGACTTCCCGACATGGCTTCTTTACCAACATTATGGGCTAATTCTTCACGTCACTGATTCAAATGCCTTTGTAACATATTTCCTCATACCCCACACAATCATCGAACCATAAGCTATATTCTTGTAACAGACAGACGCTTCCCAGACGTCATAGTCCATATCATTTCCTGTTACACTCCTGAGATTCCTACCCCGTTCTCGAAATCCCACTTCATACCAGACACTTCATACCAACAGATTCAGAACTAGAACCGGACGCGTAGAAGCATATCGGACGGATTCGTAATCGGAGGCAGACGTACTAAACCATGGCGGACGGATTCGTAGGCAAAGTCAGGCGGACAGAAATGTATCAGATAGGGTCGTAATCAAGATCAGACATACGGAGATGTATCAGACAGGCGTACGATCGAAATCAGACGCACAACAGCATATCAGACGGATTCATATCCGGAGTCAGACATACAGAGGTGTGTCAGACAGAAACGTATTCAGAATCAATCATACAGGGGTAGGTCAACCAGAAACATTTTCAGAATCGGATGTACAAAGATTTATCAGGTGGGGACATAATCGAGTTCAGAAGCATGGAGGCGTAATAAACAGAGCCTTATCAACATCGGAAGTACAGAAATATAACAGATAGAATCTGAAGCCGAATCAGATCACTCTTAGTAAGGCTCCAGTGATTTATGGAAAATTCCCTTATTGGTAACCTGGTTGGCCAAGTTATCATACAAATCGTCTCGCGTCGCTTATCGACTCTTTCAAAGATTCCGCTTATTCGCACTTCTTATCTTTCCTACCATCCATACTCATCTTCCTTTTTAGACATCGTCATACCAGACTGAGTTATAATGGAATAGGGGTTTTTCTAGTCCTTGACAGCATTTGTGTCCTCGCCCCCGCTTCGTTTCATGTATTCGGTTTAGTAAAACCTTTCGCCGATCACAATATTAGTTGCCGGGACTCGGTTCTTAACCCATATGGGCACCAAACGAAAATCATACATACACACATACACATACACACATACAGATATATCTACTAATGTCTTACTGGCGGACGTCTCTGACTGTCATTCAGATTCGCTCAATTTCCCGAGCGGTGTTGCCCCTTTTCTTTTTTTACTCATTTAGTCTGCCTCGTTCTGCGCGACTCCTGTAAGGGCACTAATTACTCCACACATCCTCTTTTCCTTTAGATTACCCCAAATTTTCATTTATATCTATCATACTTACACTTGTGCAAAACGTGGCATTACTTCCCAGGGGGTCACCCATCCCAGAATTGCTCTGGCTTGAGCACGCTTAACCCCGAAACTTTCATGCATTTTGACGCGTTAGGGCTAATATAATTCCGTCGATTACCCCGCAGGGCCTTTGTCATATAATTTTAGGGCAGATCGGGGTCTTAGCAAATTTTCGGAAAAATTTTGTAGCGGGTCCCACCCCCGGCTAAGTCGTACCATTACCATGTCGCCTTTCTGAATCTTAAACATTCACCTTCATACACATATACATATGATTACGGATAACCCACAGATTTAAGTCTTCGTCCCACGAATTCCGCCTCCAAATAATCGGTGGAATCTGATAAAATATCACCGTAAGGTGTTCTCCGGCCACTGACAGAAGAAAACTAAAGTCCGACAAGTATTGCGGGACCTCTTTGTACTTAGTCTACATATTTACTTCCATATTTCTGGAAAAATTTGGGCAGAGGTTCCTCTGTTTTTCTTACTATCCAAAACCTGTACACCAGAAATACCAATTATGCCTCACAGGGCCAACACATATACACACATACATATCATATCATGTCGTATCGCAGCCACACGGGGCTGATAACCTCAAGTAAGAATTATAACGTCGTCGACACTTACCACACGTGCCCAACTCAACAGCATCGGAGGCACTTTCCTGTTTACTTTCATCCGGGATTTCTAGACTCACATTGACGGTGGGGACATCTCAGTCGCCCTTGCCTTTGGTCACTAGGTCTCTAATCCTTTTAAATTTCCGTCGTCTTCATAGAACAACGTTTTACAGATATCATACACATATCGAAAATTCTAGGAAACTTACGTACTCATAACTGATCAACTCGGGTCTAACCTGGGGAGCTGCCGTGGGAGCTGTGTCCCTCATCATCGTCGTCGGTCTGGCCCCCACTGTTACCTGCATCTGAATCGGAGGAGTGTAGGTAGCCTGGCAATTCCTGGTTCACCGACGGCCAGGACAAAGGGCTGGAATAGGGCGTGACACTCTCTGGGGAAGCCTGTCTAACATACTGCTCCACTACCGGAGCTGCTGGCACATCCTCGGGAATCTCCTCCTCCGGCGTACCCGAGGAGTGCTCTAGTGGCTCAGCCTCGGGGCTATCCTCCTCCATGGGAGTAAGAAACTCTGGAGGTATCGTCGCTGGGTCCTCCGAAGGGTCGGTGTCATAACTGTCTTCCCTGGGAGCCTCTGCTCTGGGGATCAAAAACTCTGGAGGAATTGTCTCTGGATCCTCCGAAGGATCTGTCTCAATCGAGTAGCTGGGGATCTGCCTACTCGGTCCTGGTGATGTCCTAGGGGCCTTATTAGCACCCCCATCCCCATCATCTGAAGCGCTCCTCTTCATTATTTATCAACCTACGATCACCTGCAGGAAGAGGGTCAGAAACATTTTCCCCAAATACCGACACTTCTGCTCTTCTGGAGCCTCGCTGTAGATACAGCAATTCGTAGGGGAGAATCATCCTAATCATATAGCTTTATCGCACGATCTAAGAATCCAAAGAAGGGTAACATCCTAAATGCCCTGTAGCTTCCTGTTTATAGGTGTGGTGCACAACACATCGATAAACAAGACTCTACTAGACATGGCCTGTAGACATTCCGAGGACTAACCGCTCTGATACCACTTTTGTCACGACCCAACCCCGTGGGCCGCGACTGGTACCCTAACTGGGTACCTGTACATACCTACCTGACCGAATTTCGTATCATACAGATTTTTTTTTTTTAAAACAGATGTTACAGAAGTAAGCCGATACAGATACGGCACGCGCGCAAACATATATATATATATATATATATATATATATATACCTGAACATGCAGACATTTACAGATAAGCCGATAAGGCTAACACACAGACGAAACCCGTAACCCACACATCTATCTACAGGCCTCTACGGATATACAGAATCATATGACGGGACAGGGCCCCGCCGTACCCAGAATATCCATACATACAGAGTATACAGAAGACAGAAGATATATATACCAAAAGTATACGCTCCGGATCAAAGGAGCTCTTCAAACAGCAGAATTAGAATCCCTACGTTGGCGGCGTATCACCTGGTGCGTCGGTACCTGCGGGCATGTAGCGCAGCCCCCGAAGAACGGGGGTCAGTACGAAAAATGTACAGAGTATGTAAAGCATAACATAACAGATATAAACATAGTCCGAACCGGAGTCACAGAAATATAACGAACAGAACCATAAATCAGACTGACGGACAGAGTCATGATCCAGACTGACATACAGAACCGTGTCCCATACAAATAAACAGAATTATGGTTCGGACATACAGACGGAATCATAATACGGACAGAGGAGCAGAATCAGAATCCATACGGACATACAGAATCAGAATCCATACGGACATACCGACGTAGTCGTCTTTCAGACGGACAGACAGAAGTATGTCGGACAGAATTATGCATGCAGAGTAGTACAGAGTCATAGAGAATCATACAGAGGCATGTGCTTATATAAATATAGATAGCACACGCATACATTCATACAGATCCCGGCCCTGTCTGGGGGCGCGGTAACAGAACCCGGCCCTCTTAGTACGGAACGCGGTGGACATACAGAATCAGATCAGATCATATGCCATCCTGGCCGCCATCCCCATACACAGATCATAATATCATACAGACATACAGATCCCGGCCCGTACGCCGAGGGACGCGGTGAACAATGCAGAGAAATATGCACGATAACAGAACCTGGCCCGGGACGCAGTGAAGGAGTGCATTGAGACAGACACGAACCGATAAATGAGAAACTACTTACATACAGACTCAACATACAGAATCAATCAAACTGAAGGGTGCCAAACGGCGAGTCAAAATTAGAGTATCCGGATAGTATGCATAGTACGCGCCTATATCCTACTTAGGGAGGCACGACAGATTATTATCAGAATCAGATTCTCAGATGTTCAGAAATCATTTTGTAAGAATTTCATGAAAATAGTTGTATCATAATCAAAATAATAGTTGAGATGGTTTCTGAGAAAATCGGACAAAACGGAAGTATTTAAAGTAATACAGAAGATATCGGGCCTTGCGGGCCCGCCTCGGACCAACTCGAGGCAACATATGTAAATTATCGCTAATAGACCTTATGAGGTCATCCATAATCGTTTGGAAGTGTTCCGACTCCGTTTAGGGAAGTTTTGCACAAAACTCACTTTAAAGGCAATTTGTAAAAAAAATAGCTTCAATTGAATTAAAGGAATTGGAGCGGTTTTCCGTCTCGAATTCCGGGGAACGGAGTCGTACTTAAGGCTCGCGGCCGAGCCTACCACATCCAGAACATTCCTAGGAACATAGGGAAATGCTTCACATACCTCGATAGCGCCTTACGCTCGCTTGGCGTCAATCCCAATTTCGTCAAAAATCTAGAAATGGTCAAGTTTACCATTTGTTAGTTTCAAACTTTTCAATAATCCAACTTAACACATACTTGCCTACCGAAATTTCGGCAGCATTTCCTCTGTATATAAGACATCCCCGAGACTTAGCTCGGCTCAATTCATCAACACAACAACCCAGAATGACATCAAAACAACAATAGACATTAAAACATACACTATGGCATCACTAGCCATCTTTCGACATAACGAAACATCTTTCGTTTCAAACTTACATTTCCAAACCAAACTTATCATTTTCATATTCATCAACCATCAAAATCATCACAACATACGTCGGAGGCATATCATACCATTTCCACACAATATACACAACATATGCAAAATATACCAACTTTCCATTAAGCCACTACTTATCCAATTTTTCCTAACTTTCAACATACAAGTTAATTATACATTTCCATCTTCCAAATTCATCAACAATAATCATAATTTGCCTCTTGATACTTTCATTTCCATTTTTACATAAACCATAACAAAGTTGCATACTTTCCTACAACAACTTGATAACCATTTTTCCAAGACAACAAGGATTGTTATCTTTCCATTCACTTCACCATAACACACTTAACATACAAACAAGATCAAATTCATACTCCATCAACACATAACCATGCCACACGGCCACCTCCTACATTCTTCAATTTTCACTAATTCATTCCACTTTCATTTCTAATACAATTTCCACCACACTACAACTAAATTACAACATGAATTCAAATCATCCAAGACATGTAATACATGTACATGTATTCGGCCAACAAGCATACTTTTCAACACACAAAATTTCCATGTTTTTCATTCATTCACACATACTACAACATACATATACCTTCCATAACATAACAAAAGCATAAAATCCTTACCTTTCTTCAAGTTCTTCACTTTGCACTAAACTTGTCCTCTTGCCAAACTAATTGTACCAAGTTGTAGAGGACTTTGCACTTAGTAGTATTCCCACAAGAATTGAATTTTAAACTCAAGGATTAGGCTCCAAGAATTTTCTTTCTTTTCTTTCTTTTTCTCCTCTCAAACCCGAAATGGTCTTGTTCTCTATTTCTTGATTTTTCTTGCTTTCTTGAACCTTCTATGGATATGTATAACCATATATAATATTACCTAATTAAAATCATGGACTTGGGCCCCTTTTTTTCACACCATGGCCGGTTGGGCCTTCCATTATTGGGCCTTGCTTTATTATTTTTTTTGAGCCCAAAATTGATGGCTTAATCTTGTAATTCATTAAGCAAGTTTCCAAAATTCCAATTTTGCCCTTGGCCTCCTTCCGTAATTCCACACCAACGTATTCATAACCTACACATTCATACCAAGAAATGTCCAATAGTGGCCTTATTCATCACAAGTCCATTTATCTTGAATTTTTCGAATAAGCGAAAATGTCGGATGTAACACACCCGAGACCTCACAGCTACAAACCAGACATGCATTCACACATAAAAACACGCTACGGATTCAGTCGTGGTCTCGAAATTCCTAACGGAGGTCTATTTGGCCTGGTCAACACCTAATGGCCAAATACTAACTTTCCAACCAATAACTCGAAACGCTCCCAAGTGCCTCAGGAACCGAACCGAACATCCCACCAAGTCACAAATCCGTACCTCTTGAAATCAATGGATTTTCGAAAAAGGTCCATTTACCCAAAAGTCAATTATTGATCAAATGTTTTTCACTTTAAGGCTATGTTCACATAAGTTATCATAAAACTCGCCGAACTACCACGAGAACCGTACTAACCATCCCTGTGGATTAACATTATACTAACAAGGCTCGGGAAAGGGTCAACTAGGGTAAATGGGCAAAAATGAAATAACAATCAAACGGATCATTACAGTTTCAAATAACCCAGAACTCATTTCATTGACATTCAATGATTTTTTTCAAAAATATTTGTGTATCGAATCAGTTTACTTATAGTAAAAGCTATATCTGGTTGTGTACAATTCATTATGTGCATCAAACTTTGTGAAGCTCTATCATAATCCAGCTGAGACTTACTTTCACCTTTATTCTTATAGAGAGCAAGGTTCACATCAATTGATGTTTTTGCAACTTTGGAGTCCAAATACATGAAGATAATGAGATTGAGACAATGAATATTTATTTCAATAGTTATATATTTCATTTTTAGGCCAATTCTATATATTAAAAAAAGTACTCGGTTAGAGCTTTTTTATTTTTAGTGAAATAAAAAGTTTTAGCAGAATAACGAAGTTTCGACTGTATAATTCTTATTATATCTTATATAGTAGTAATAATTGTTTGTTTCAACAATGTGTTTTTTCTTTTTGGACACAATCAGTAAAGAAAAAGTTGGCTTTTCAGTCAAATAATTTTTTCCCCTTAAAAGTGGAATTCTAGCATTTTTTTTTTTTTGCTAATTTGACCGGAAAATAAAATCTCAAAAGATAATGAATTTTAAAAAGTAAAATGATTATTTTTGATTTTTAAAAAATGTCATGTGGGCAAAAAATGCCACGTGCCAGTGAGTGTGTCACTCTCTTAGGTATGAGATCACGGGGGGTTTAAACGCTATTAAATAGTCAAGTTTAGGGGGGTAATTAATACTTATTTTTAATAAATTATGCCCGATTGGGACTTTTTTATTTATTCAATAATGTCCAACAAATACTTGGGTCCAAACAGACCCAGCCCAAAGGCCATCGTCCCAATTCAAAAAACAGAAACAAAAAAAGAAAAAAGCAAAACAAATTTAACAAATGAATTAGGAAAGTGAGCTTCTTCCTCTTCTCGTCTCTTTCTCTCTCTATAAGCTTCAATGGAGATTCCATGGTTTGTGTGAAAATGATGAGATTCACACCCTGTTGATGTTGTATCAAGAGTGCACCTATCTCTGGTGAGTTTAATCTCTCTTCTCGTGCACTGCTTTGTCGTCGTCGTAATGACTGACCCGTTTCCTTCTTTTCCTTCACCTTATGAGTTGAGATGATGCCGAATCGTTGCTCATGAACCTGACAGTCACTCGATCTGCTTCCTTCGAGGTAATGAACTTGTTCCTGCTTTCCCCAGATCTGTGATTTGCCTTGTTGATGTTGTTGCCTGATGCCTGATCTAAAATTGTTGCTATTGCTGTTTTTATTTTGCTGTTATGGACTAGCATGTAATAACAAAACCTTAGTTCTTAATTCTAACCCTTAGGTAAGGAATTTGGCTCTTATCACTGTTTAGGATCTTTTTCAAATCCACTTCCAAATCTTGGAAATGTTGACATTGATAACGACCCTTGTCCAGTGCATAATTTGCCAGTCCATCTGCCAATTTGTTGCCCTCTATCAGAATATGTGTGTAAATGACCTCCTTGTTACTTGCAAATTCCTTAGCTTCATCTACCCAATTAGCTATATGCCAAGGTGGTTTCCAAACATCAGTCATGATCTTTTGAATAATTTGTGAGTCTGTTTGAATTATCACCTTGTTGAAATCCCTATCTCTACAGTATCTTAGAGCTTCCTTTATGGCCATCATTTCAGCTTCTATATTTGTAGCTTCACCAATTCCTTCTGCCTTTGCATTTATAAATCTCCTAATTCATCCCTTAGACAGAAAGCATGGGAACTAATACCTGGATTTCCTCTAGATGCCCCATCTGTGTTACATATGATCCAACCAGTTGGAGGAAAATCCCAAAGAACTTTAGTGATCTTTAGTTTTGCCCTCTTTGATTCCATTAGCCTTATCAATTCTCCCCACTTGTTTGGTATATTATGGAGTGAAGGATTCCACAATTGCACAATTTTCTGTATAGTTGAATACACCTGACATATTACTCTTCCTTCAGATCTTGTTTCTCTATGTTTGATACAATTTCTTCTCTTCCAGAGTTCCCATATGATAATAGATGACACTTCTCTAAATATTTCCTTTAGAGTTCCAGAGACAGGTGCCATCCACCACGTCAATATCAGCTGTTGTAGTTGTAAACCTTCCATGTTTATACCTGCAAAAGAACAAAAGTAGGACCAGGTCCTGTTAGCAGTATAAGATTTGATGAACAAATGTTGTATTGTTTCCTCTAGAGGAGAAGAACAACACCAACATTGGGACACCAAGTTGTATCCCATTTTCCTTAGCACATCATCCAGAGGAAGTCTAAATTTCCAACATCTCCACATGAAGAAAGATATCTTAAAAGGCAGACCCTTCACCTACATCCATCTATACTTGTCCATTTCTTGTCCCCTCAACCTCACAAACTCCCAAGCTGATTTGACAGAAAACTCACCATTAGTACTCAACAAACACCATGGTTTATCCTCCTCTTTATCTTCAACTGGTGGCATAATATTATCCATGATATGTTGCACTATGTCTTCTGGTATCATCTCTCTTAATTTAACTAAATTCCAAGTGCCATTTTCCACCAAATCATATACATTTTGAACATTGGGATCCCGGTTATCTTCTTCACACATGAAATATAAAGCTCCCATGCCAGTCCATTTATCATACCAAAACAATGAATTTCCTTGCTTGATCTGCCACCAGATTTGATTCTCTACCATATCTCTTGCCATCAACATCTTCTTCCAATTTTGTGAACCATATTTCCATGGTATAATCACAACATTTTCCTTCCTATAGTACTTATTGGTTAAAAAAGCACTCCACAATGATGCTTTTGGTCTAAAGTTCCACCATAATTTACAGTACAAAGACAAAGATACATCATGGAGTGATCTAAATCCCAATCCTTCTTCAGCTGTAGGTATACACATTTTGGTCCAAGCTACCCAATGTCTACTCTTTCCCCCAATTGTATTACTCCAGAAAAACTGAGCAAACATCTTATGCATCTGTCTGATAACTCCATCAGGGGGGTTTACTGTAGATAATAAATGCATTGGCATGCTTTGTAGAACATGTTTAATCAGAATTTCCCTTCCTCCTACTGATAGCATCTTGCCTTTCCAACCCTGCAATTTATTCATGATATCAGGATAGTATTAAAGAATTCCTTCTTCCTTTTACTATGATATATAGGACATCCCAAGTATACAAATGGGAAATCTTTCCTAACTATACCGGTCACAATCTTAACTGTAATGCTAATCTCTGCTGAAACATTTTCGTGCATATAAACTACACTCTTCTCCTTGTTTATTTTCCGTCCAGATGTCTTCTCATAGTTTCCAAGAATCTCCATTATCAGTAACATAAATGGAACATCTGCTGATGTAAAAATAATTATATCATCTGCATAAGCTAGATGATTGATCTTAGGCCTCCACTTAGGCATTCCAAAACCCTTGAACTCCGGAACTACATGAAGATGATTCAAGTTTCTGGATAACACTTTTGCTGCTATTATGAACAAAGTAGGAGATAGAGGATCCCCTTGTTTTACTCCCCTAGAAGATTGGAAGAAACCATGTTGTTGGCCATTTACCAGCACTGAATACCAATTGTTACCAACTATTCTATAAATCATATCAATTAGTGCCTCAGAAAAGCCTATCTTTCTAAGCACCTTTGTAAAAAATAACCAGGAAACCCTATCATAGGCCTTTTCCATATCCAACTTCTTAACAATATTTGCTTCTTTGGCCCTTAGTCTGATTTCAGATATAATTTCTTGAGTTAAAATAATATTCTCCACTATACTCCTGTTTTTCACAAAACCAGCTTGATTGAGAGAGATTATTTAATCCAGTATAGCCACCATCCTCTCATGTAACAATCTTGAAAACACATTATTTATGAAATTACTCAAACTTATGGGTCTCATATCAGAGAAAGTGTTAATTACATCTTTCTTTGGTAAAAGAACCAAATTTGTGTGAGTAATAAACTTTCGAAGTTTTGAACCATAGAAAAAGGCCCTTACCATGTTATAAATATCTTCCTTAATGATTTCCCAACAAGATTGATAAAACTTACCGGTGAAACCATCTGGCCCTGCAACACTTTCACCATTAATTTAAACACCTCTTCCTTCACTTCCTCCAATGTGGGCATCTGTTGTAACATGAAAATTTGTTCTGTTGTGACCATTTTAGGGACATGATCCAGCATTACAAAATCTTTAGGGTCTGCTTCCTTAGTAAACTTTCCCTATTTACTGGTGTTGGCATGATCTCAAACTGCACCTCATGTACCTTGATGACACCTTCCAAAGTTTTAATCTCCAAAAAAATATTGCCAGAGGTGTGAAAACTCCATTGAACTAGAGCAACTTTCACCTTCTTTAATTTGTGATGAAAAAGAATAAATGGATTAGCCATAAAGTCGGCTGTCCATTAATTCTTTACTACATCCAAGAAAGTATCATGTGTTGCCCAAAAATTGAGGAATTTGAATGGTTTCTTCACTGACACCAACACCCCAGTATAAGAAATCAGCAAAGGGGCATGATTTGAGCCAGTTCTGATTAAATGAGTAACTTCAATGCGTGGATATTTAACCTGTAATGCATTATTTCCTAAGCATCTATCCAGTCTTTTAAAAATAAACTCTTCATTACTTTTCCCATTCCACCATGTGTACTTGCTTCCTTTGAATCCCAAATCTGTAATACCACAACTTTGAATGCAACCTCTAAAATCCTGAACTTCATTTATTGTCACTGGTAGTCCTCCATACTTCTCATCTTGTGATATGATCACATTAAAATCTCCCCGAACAAGCCATGGAACTGTTACTAAGTTTGACATAACTTCCAAAGAATCCCATAACTCTATCCTTTCCATTTGAGTACATTTAGCATACACCAAAGAAACAACCATCTCTTCTTGAGTACCCCTAACAGTTAGCTTGAGGGACATATGTTGAGGATGATCAACAAGAACTTGAACATCAAAATTGTCTTCTAAAAAAACCCAGATTTTACCAGAAACATTGGCTAGTGCATGTTCTAACCCTATCCTTCTCATATACTCCGCTATCTTATCAGCTTGTTGAAAAGGTTCAAGAATCCCAATAAAGCCAAACTGGTATTTTTGTTGCATCTTCATTAACCTTGTAAAAGCCTCCATAGTATTCACAGATCTAATATTCCATACGATTGCATTCATCATAGCTTATTGGATTTATGGAGATTTCTTTTAGTTTGAATTCCACCAGGTGGAACACTGTGATCCCTTGCTGCTTTCTTCTTTGTCTTTCCCCTTCCCTTTTCAAACACCTTAGGAGATACATCAGCTGCCTTTGAAATGTGATGTATATTTTCTTCAATTGAATGTATATCCAAATCCTTCTCCTCATTGTTGTGACTTACTTCTGGTGACTTCCTGTTCTCTGTGACTGGGACAATTTGTCCTGTGTCCTGTAAAGTACTATTTGGAACCTCCTGTGATCCTATTTTACTATTAAGCTCCTGCTCTGAAACCTCCTGTGATCCTATTTTACTATTAAGCTCCTGCTCTGAAACCTCATGTGATCCTATTTGACTATTAAAATTACATTCCTTTGATTCTTCTAACTGCTCTTTCTCCAAGTGTTTTGTTGTTTTCTCTTTTTTTTTTCTATGTTCCTGATCTGAAATCTCCTGTGACACTTCAACCTCAGACCTTATACTTTCATGAACCTTTATCACTGACTTTGGACTTGTATTGTTTGCTGACCCACCTCCACTTTGAATATCACATCTTATTAGGCTGATCTCTCTGTTATTGTTGCCTTTTCCACTAGTAGTTTTTGTTGAGATTGCTTTTGAAGTCTGAGATAACTGCTTACTTGGTGTATGTTGTGTGCTTCCAATATCATGAACTTCCTTTTTATCTTGTGCAACTTGTGTTGATCCTTCAATTGCTTTCCCTTTGTTGTTTTTTTCTCCTTGTGTGTTACCCCCTATGTTGTCTTCAACCTGTAATGCCTCAAAATTATTATGAGTTGTGACCCCTTCTTGCTTATCTTGTTTGTTATTCACTTCCCCTATGACCACCCCACTCTTATCCCTAATGTATTTATTTGTCCTTGCCTGCATCCACTCTATTTTTTCTTTCCTACATGCCCCATCTTTATTATGCTCATCTCTTTTCGTTTGCTGATTACTTATGGCATTACCTTTTTTCTCTTCTAACAAGTTTCTCTTGATCTCCTCTTTGTACTTCTTCTCCAATTCTGGATGCAAAGCCATGCATTCTACTTCATCATGCCCTTGCAACTTGCATTGCTTACAGTATTTTGGTAGGCAATCATATTGTATATTGATCCATTTAGAATTAATCTCCCCTTTCTCGTCATCTACTTCTGCAATATTAATTCTTTTTGGATGTTCAGCTATCAAATCAATCTCAACTTTAACTTTTGCACAACTTGGCCTTGTTTTATTTGTTGTTACAAGGTCCACCACTAGAGGCTTCCCAACTACTGTAGCCATTGAGAAAACTGCCTCATTTGCAAAGAAATTTGGTGGCAGCTCAGGAAAGTTGATCCAAGCTATGGCAACTGATGTTTCTTCATCTGGTTTGAACCAGGGATTCCAAATAAATGGTCTCATCTGACAATAGTTTGCATTCTCTTTAATGTAATAAGCAGAGCTGGACATTACTTGAATATAGTCTTCAAATAATGTCAGTCTCATTAATATATGTCTCTCTTCTAGCAATCCAATTCTGCAGCCTCCTTTAATCTTTAATTGCTGTGGTATAGCAGTTCTTAATTCCTTCAGATCAATTATATCATATGAAAATTCGCCTATGATTACATATTGCAAATCTTCCTTCAAAATCAATTACTTTACTTCTCCAGAATTCCATGCCACATATGGCTCTCCATCAATGTATGTAACGGGTCTTTGTGGTATTATGGTGATGTTTTTAGGCACACTAGGTTTAAGCATGTTTGTAAAACTTTGCTCAGATTTAAGATTGGTTTCCGTGTCTTTAGGCAAATTTAGGGTTGGTTCTGTGGGTTTGTTGTCAATGGAAATAGGATTGGATGATGATGATGGTACATCAATAGGTATAGTATTATGAGGTTTTTTAATTAAAGGATTGTTGGTTGGTGATGGGTTATTGGTTAAAAGAAATGTAGGCAAACTACTAGGTTGTTTAATGAAGTTATGGGATAATGGAGGAAAGTTTCCTAGAGATGGTGAATCAGTCACCGGTGGTGGATGTCCACCCGAGGTGGTGGCCATGGTGACCGTCGGCTAGGGTTTAGTAAGTGTAACTATTAGGAGAGAGAAAAGAGCTTTTCAATTACTATTTCTTTGGGTAATTAATACTATTGATAGTTTAGCGAAGATATGAATAAAACGCGCCAAGTTTAGAGAAGTCTTTAGGTATTTTGTCTTATTAAAATTGAGGTGTAACAACAAGGAAATCAACAACTCATGTAGAATTGAATGGGGCATCAATGTTTGTGATACTTCAATTTAAAGTCTTGGTCTCAGACATGGCACGATTTATGCAAGTTCATGCTTTTAATTGTGCAATAACTACTTATGATTAGCTTGGAGAATTTCTACTCTACATGTATGGGCTATGCCATGAAAAATATATATGTTGGCAGTTGGCCTATCTTTCTACCTTCCAATTTTGTGCATCATTTCATTAATTTACGTTGTTAGTGTATATCTATAATAGGTGTATGTCATAGTCCTAACCCAATATCTTACTCATGAGAACTTGTATCATTTGATGGTAAATTTCAGACTACCGGCACTGGGGTTGCAATTCCATCATTCAAATTTGGTATTATTGTGTTCTAATTATTCACTTTGTTATTATTACTATTAAACTCATCATGTTCGATTGCTCAGTTTTGATAATGTTGTGCCTTCCTTCTCCTTTGATAATGTAAAGTCCTTTCTAGTCTTGAGTCTATTACTATCTAATATTTGCTTGTCTATAAATCATAAATGCACAATTCTTAACTTGCAATAGGGAAAGTCTTATGAAAGAAAATTGCATTTAAAGGCTTAACTTGGGAAGCTAACAACCACTTGATATAGCAAAGATTAAATTGATTAGGTCTACAGATGCTCTTGGCAGTTATGACTCCAATCATCTCTTTAGAAGATTATAATATTTTCCTTATATTCCTTTTGTAGATATGATAATTTAACATTTATTGCAATTTCCCTTAGCCAAAGAAATAGTTGACTAAGATATCTTACTAATCCATTTAGAGCTTGTTATATAAATCCAAGGGATGCGTTTTTCTCATTTTGTACATGAATAAAATCTTTGATGTTAAAAAATGAGAGAAATTTTTTCCATCACTGTTATCTTTTTATTCTTCCTCTATGGTAATCTTAAACTTGTGTGCCCTCTAGCTTAACAATTCCACTTTTGATTTTTGTTAAAATCTACTTCAATGAAGCACTCAATCCTTTGAAGCTCTAAAGTAGGCAAAACAGTGATTGCAAGATTGTTTGCAAGTGTTCAATTTATGATATTCCTTTTTAATATCGTTAGATAGAACATGTGAATATAATTGTTGTTTTTTATGGTAGACACTGGTAACCGAAATTCACTAGCCCAACTAATTTAGATTTGCACTGCATATGACTTCTCCATATATTCTTGAGACTTGAGCTGATACCTTTTGTCAATGGTGGAGAAATCCCATGATTGTTTTTGCATGATGATATTGATGTTGATACTTATACTTACAAATTAAAATTGAAACTTGCAGGTTCTCGTGCGGCTAAATTTGTAATAAAGAATCAGTGCCCTTACACAATTTGGCCAGCCACAATTACAAGAAAAGGAGCATTATTGTCTCCTGGATTTGAATTAGCATCGCAATCTTCATCATCACTTGATGTAGATGATTCATGGTTAGGACGAATATGGGCAAGATTTCTTTGCTCAAACAACGCCGAAAAATTTAGTTGTGGTAGCGGAGATTGTGGTTCTGGCCAAGTAGCATGCAATGGTAAGGGTGCAATTCCACCCGCAACCCTTGTGGAATTTACATTAGCAGGGTCTGGGGGAAAGAATTTTTATGATATCAGCTTAGTAGATGGTTTTAATATACTAGTCTCTTTACCCCTTTAAATAGAGGTGACTGCTCAATAACAAGTTGCCTTGTAGATATTAACAATCGAGGATGTCCAAGTGAGTTAGCAGTAAGAAATCCAAGCGGTGGTGTCATTGGGTGTAAAAGTGCTTGTGTAGCATTTCAACAACCACAATATTGTTGCACTGGTCAATATGGTTCTCCACAAACTTGCAAACCAACTAAATATTCTTTACAATTTAAAAATTTGTGTCCTCAAGCTTATAGTTATGCTTATGATGATCAAAGTAGCATATTTACATGTACTAAAGCGGACTACATGATTACTTTTTGTCCATGAGTTCGTTAGATTAATAGATATATGGATAGTAAGTTCTTCATGTTATTGAAATTTCAAAGTAAGCAAGAAAAAAATTTATGCGAAAAATGTGTACCAAACATGTTTTTTCCTTAGTTGCATTTGCAATAACATACACACAAATTCACAAGTGGCAAAGTTTATTTTTCATTCAGACATAAATAATAACTCGCAAGAGGCAAAGTTTATTTCGTTTAGACATAAATAATAACTAGTACAACAAGTGCTAAAATCATAAGTAGAAGTGTTTACACAACGATATATCTACTGAATAAGTTGTAAAGGATATAATAAATCAAGCATACAGTTATCAGTCCCTAGATAACAATGAACATAATATCCTATGCGTTAGCCTGATTTTGTGTCACAATCCAAAACTGGAGGGTGTGACCGATACCTAGGAAAATGTCCCACAAATTTAATCATTTGATACTAAATCTCTTAAATAACAAGCCATGTATCTAATCAAACAATATCTAGCAACTGTATCAATCTGTAACTCAAGCAACATAATAATCAAACTAATATAAAGTTCAACCAGCATACTAGAGCTCTCAAACTAATACAATTCAAAGGTTTTAAAACATTAAGAAACTAAATTGTAACTCAGCTCCCAGAAAGAAATGTTAAATAGAGACAGGGACGAGAAATTATGAGAGACTAGAATAATGCGAGAATTCTTTCTGCTTTCTATTCATCATAATGACCTCCTTATATACAAGTAAGTTACCTCCTTAAATACCAAATTAATAAGGTAACCCTATTCTAATAGAACTACAAATCCCATATTTTTATAGTTACAATTGTACGATAGATAGACTAAACTATTACAATTAGACTAGAATAGGGTGTTCGGTCACGCGTCTTCATTTGTCAACTGAGGTGACCGGAGAAATTTGTTCGGTCACGCGTCTTTGTATGTCTGGTCTCAATACCCCCCCCCCCCCCTCTTAAGTGGGAGAATGAGGGTCCCAGATGCCAACTTGCTAAGTAAATATTCATGTTGCGATTTTCCCAAAACCTTGTAAACACATCCGCCAACTGCTCACTGGTTGACAAACGACTGAGGAATATTGTATCGGATTTGATTGCATCTCGGACATAGTGACAGTCCACTTTAATGTGTTTAGACCTTTCATGAAATACTGATTTTGGGCAATATACAAAGCTAATTGACTTGTGTTCAATGCCAAAACTATGCAAAATTCTCTTTAACCATTTTATTCACAAATGGTCATTCCCATCGACATGTATTCAGCCTCTGTTGACAAGCGAATAACAATATGCTACTTTTTGATTTTCCAAGACAGGGTAAATTCCCGAGTGAGATAAACCATCCGGCAAGTGATTTCCAGGTCAATAGACATCCGACCCAGTCTGGATACAACAGAAAATCACAATCTTTTCTTATTACTATGCCTTGTCCTGGGTTCTTCTTCAAGCAACACCATGAACAACTATGTTCCAGTGTTCTTCCTTCGGCTGCTGCATGAACTGGGACAGAACATGCACGCAATATGACAACTCTGGTCTTGTAAAGCTAAGGTATATCAATATTCCCACCAAATGTCTGTATGGTTCTACATATCCCAAGTTGTCTCCTATGGCCAATGTCAAACCACGATTCTGTTCCATGGGAATTTTGATGGGTTTAGCTCCCAATAATACGATCTAAAAAATTATCACCAAAGCATATTTTCATTGACAAAGAAACAACCTGGTCGGCTCGCGTGCAACTTCAACTCCTAGAAAATACTTTAGAGGGATCAAATCCTTCGTGTGGAAACATGTGCGGAGATAGCCTTTGAACCGTTCAATACCATTATGGTCGTTTTCATAGATAATCAAGTCATCCACATAGACTAAGACGTTGAGCTGCATATTTCCCTGGTGCATAGTGAAGAAAGAGTAATTCGGGTAATGACTGTTTGGACCCATATTTTATCAAAGCGCTTGATAATTTTGCAAAACAGCACCATGCAGCTTGCTTCAATCCATACAAAGACTTTCAGAATCGACACACTTTCCCCGTACTAGTAACACCTAAGCCCCGTGGCAATTTCATAAATACTCTTCCATAAGGAAACCATGTAAAAAAGGATTATGAATATCCTCTGATGCAACTCCCAATTTCGCGCAGCCATAACTACTAGGAAGGTCCGAACTATTACTACCTTAGAACCCAAAGCAAAAGTTTCATTGTAGTCAATTCCTTCTTCCTATTTATTTTCGAAGCTGACCAAACGAGCTTTATTTTGCTCGATGGTGCCGTCAGAGTTGTACTTGATCTTGTACACCCGTCTGCATTAGAGTGCTTTCTTATCCGGTGGCAAAGTTTCTAGAGTCTATGTTTCGTTATCCTCCCATGCTTGAATATCTTGTTGTATGGATTTCCACCAATGTTCTTTTTTCATTGCCTCCGAGAAGGTTTTTGGCTCGTTTCCAGTAGTAATTGCTGCAAGAATTTTGATTCGAAGAAAAAGTATCACAAGATATAAAGTGAGTTATAGCATAAGGCGCACCTAAGGGTTTCTGAGGATTAGGTGGATGATTTGATGATGTTTGTTTCCATAATGTTTCAGTGACGCAGTCACTCAACCGAATCAATTCACGCTTCTGACGTTTACCCCAACCCATTTGCTTCTTCGGGTGCATTTTGGTGGTTCAGATCCCTTTGGTCTACAATTCCTCCATATTTTCTCTATCTAGACTGGTATTTGTCTGATCTAAATTTGGCTGGTTCGCAGGTCTTATACTCTGTCCAGACTTCGTTTCTTCGTGTTTCGTCCTTACCTACTTTATTTGTCCAGTCTTCTTCTACGGTGTGTTGGTTTCTTTCTTCCTCTGTTTCATCTGCATTAAAAAGACCTTTTTATGTAGACTCTCATTCGTTGGGGATCACTTCTATGCTATCTACCATGTTACTCGATCCTATAGCTAACGGGAACTTAGTTTCGTAGACGTACAGATCTCTTGAGATAAAATATTCGTCGTTCTCCAAGTCAAATGTTGCTCCCAAACGCACACGCAAGAATACATGGTCGTACAAGTAATATAGAACTTTTAAGTCCAGATATCGATCCCACGGAGACTTAGATTCTACTGTCAAACTAATTTAAGTTCGAATAAAACTATTCAAGAAAGTGAAAATCAAGGTGTTAGTTGTAACTAAACTAAAACTGAAAAGTAAACAATTTGTGATAGGTGTTTTTGTGACTGAGAATATTTCGACAAAGATTGTAAGGTTTATTAAATGAGAGAAAGTTCCAGGGTCGTGGCTTTCGACAATCCAGTTGATCTTCTGACAATTCTACCTATCTTATTTCCTGGGTTACTAGTTGACGGGTTAATTATAACTTTATGAGTATCTTCCGAGTTGCTCACAAGCCTGCAGATGCTACTATAACGCCTATATCCTATGGTAGCCAGAGGGAACAAGAACGCATTTGTCACGACCCAGCTAGGGGCCGCGACTGGTACCCGGGGCTAGCCACCGAGCACCACTCACTCTACCACTCATCTTACTCACTTAAGGCCCTTTTTATCAACTTCATACACGAATTATAGGGAAAACATATTTTAGATAGAAATATAAATGCTTTATATACATTTGCCTCTCGGCCATCAAAATAATATACACATATAATAACATCTTGTGAGACCATCTAACCCACACTGCATATGTACGAGCCTCTACTGACAGAATGTATATATATAGATGGAACAAGACTCCGTCGTGCCCAAAATATGCATATATACCAAAAGAGGAATCATAAGCACCTTCGAACAATGGAGTGCTCTCAATTAGCTGGCAGCTACTAAGGATCTGGATCAAGCTCACCTCCCTGTCTACCTGTGGGCATGAACACAACGTCCAAAGAAAACGGACGTCAGTACGAATATTGTACTGAGTATGAGAGGCATAAACAATGAAGAAAGGCAACAATAATATAATGAGAACATCAATATGGAACATCTGGATCTGAATGACCATCATAAGAGAAGTAATGCATGCTATCTTACTCATACTCATCATTATATCACATATGCATAATATGTAAGCTGCCCGTCCATGTCGGAACGGTGTAATAATCAATAATATCAGCCCGCGTCCAGGCCTTCCGTGTCCGGGGTACCATCTCATGCCGCCCACTAGTGGTGTCTGCCCATGCCAACTGGCCATGGTGTATCGTATAGCTACCCGCTTTCGCGGTGACTGCCCGACCAACTAGGCCCGGTGTGATGCAATCATGACATGCTCATCATAAAATACTTATAATAATATGCTTATCAAAATATACTTGACATCGTACATGCATAAAGACTTTAGAACAACTGCATTCTATTGAGGTGACGTAAGGTCGTGAACCCTCGATTCCATTATGAACACATATGAACATTCTTTCTCACCTTGAAAGGATTAGTATATAAGGTGAGTGTATACAAGGAACAACATCATTTACTTTATAAGAACGTCATATCATATCTCTTGACTCATATAGCTATTCAAGATCTTAGGCTCCTTGCTTTCCGGGATATAGGAGAATCATGGAAAGGGAGAAGAATCATATTATGGGATTCATGCCATAGAAAGAAAAGGACTAGCCTCACATACCTTTGTCGCTTAGTTAAGCTATCGTTCACTTGATCCCCTTCAATATCACGTTGCTACCTTCACGAGAGAACGCACATTACGTTAGTTAACCGACTATAGGAACGCATCGTTATTTCTAGGGAAAATTGAGTAGCATTTCCTGTGTTTGTAATACTTTTCCCGTGTCCAATCTCAATTCCCAAACTCTCACAACAACACTCACAATATTGTATTCAACAATCGTCATGTATATACATTGAGCAAAATCCACCATTTTTCTCCAAATTTCCACATTCATGGGTTCTAGCTTATTATCATGTTTTCTCATACCACACACCCATTTCATGGTCTACACGTCATTTATAACATCTTTGTACTCACAACACATCAACATTCATGATTCAATCCCACTATCATTCAATTATAACACAATTCACATTTTATGACCCATTTATTACACCCTCTCATAATCCAAGTGTTTCATCATATAAATACTTTAGTCATCATGGAAAAGTCATCAAACTTACCTTAGAGGTTGGTGGAACAAGCCTGAAGTGAAGCCTCTCCTCTTTCACCAAAACCCTACTTCACCTCCTTTGGGATCTCTTGGTTTGGATGAACTTCACTTGAGTTTCATAGACTTTGATTCATGAATTTGATGTTGTTGATCTTAATTTCCCTTGGTCCTTCTTGTAGATGAAGTGTTTGGAGAATTCTCTAGAAAGCTCTTGAGTTGTCTAGATGAGAAAATGAAAGAAAATGAGGCTTGGGTCCCTTTTAATAACTCAAAGTCTGATTTTTAATGATCAACAGTCGGGGTGTACAGTGGTCGTGAACCACAGTTTACGGGCCGTATATTGGTTTACGGTCCGTCCTTCATGGCCGTATTTAAGCATATCAAAAATAGAAGGGTTGGCTGTCATCATGGTGATTTACGATCGAGGTTTACGGGCCGTATTTCGATTTACGGTCCGTATTCTGGGTCGTGTTTTACCATTTCAACATTTAACAAGTTGAATTCCTTGGAGTGTTGGAGGACGATCGCACTTTACGGGCCGTATTGTGCTTTACGACCACTGGACTGAAATGAATTTCTGCAACTTTATGTTTTCCAAAAATTCATGAATCGTCATTCCCTACTTAATAAAACACCACACACTCATACCCTTCGTTGATCTATTCATTGTAGACTCACGAAAAATTTTCCGAGGTGTAACACTCTTCCCCCCTTTTGGAACATTCGTCCTCGAATGTTAACTCAGGATTCTACAAAAATTTCGCCAGAGTTTCCCCTGTAATTTGGCACTACCATCCTGTCACAACAACCCATAATATCATCGCCTCACAGGGCTACATCATAATATCAACATATTTTTGGCCACACCCGACCAAAAGCATAAAAATAAAGCATACATAACTTATCTCGTCGACGTCTCAGCTTGAATCTCCTCCGGGGTATGGAATAAATGCGGATATTTGGCTTGAATATTCTCCTCTGCTTCCCAAGTCATTTCTTCCCGACTATTGTTTTGCCATAGAACCTTGATTGAAGCAACCTCTTTGTTCTGAAGTCTTCGCACCTGTCTATCTAAAATAGCAACCGGCACTTCTTCATATGTCAATTTTTCTGTCACTTGAACGTCATCAACCGGAACTATTCTTGTTGGGTCTCCAATGCACTTGTGGAGCATCGATACGTGAAAAACTGGGTGCACTGACTCAAGCTCTGAAGGCAAGTCCAATTCGTAGGCTACACGACCCACCTTACGGATAATTTTATAAGGTCCAATATATCGTGGGCTCAACTTCCCCTTTTTACCGAATCTCATTACCCCTTTCATTGGCGATACTTTCAAGAATACCCAATCATGGAACTGAAATTCCAGATCTCGCCGGTGATTATCTGCATAAGACTTTTGGCGGCTCTGGGCTGTCAGCAATCGATCTCGGATCACCTTAACTTTTTCTATCGCTTGCTGAATCAATTCGGGGCCTATCAATTGTGCTTCTCCTGTTTCAAACCATCCAATCGGGGATGTGCATTTCCTCCCATACAAAGCTTCATATGGAGCCATTTGAATACCGGAATGGTAGCTATTGTTGTAGGCAAATTCAATAAGAGGTAAATGCTCATCCCAACTACTGCCAAAATCCAACACACATGCTCGTAGCATATCCTCCAAAGTCTGAATAGTGCGTTCGGCTTGTCCATTGGTCTGTGGATGAAATGTCGTGCTAAGCTTAACTTGAGTACCTAGACCTTATTGAAAAGACTTCCAAAACTTGGCTGTAAACTGTGCCCCTCTGTCTGTAATAATGGCTAGTGGAATTCCATGGAGTCGCACGATTTCTTTTAAATACAACCTGGCATAATCTTCTGCCGAATACGTGGTTCTAACTGGGAGGAAATGAGCTGCTTTTGTGAGTCTTTCCACGATCACCCATATAGAATCATATTTCCCCCGTGAACGGGGTAATCCCACAATAAAATCCATATTAATGATTTCCCACTTCCACGTAGCGATTTCCATTGCTTGCAATAAGCCCCCTGGCTTCTGATGTTCTGCTTTCACTTGCTGGCAATTTAAGCATTGGGCTACAAATTCTGCTATGTCTCGTTTCATGCCATCCCACCAATATAGCAGTTTGAGATCATGATACATCTTGGTTGCACCTGGATGAATAGAGTACCGAGAATAGTGTGCTTCCTCTAGAATCCGTTAGCGTAATTCGGCTACATCCGGCACACATAGCTTGCCTCGATATCTAAGGACTCCATCTACGGAGGCTTCGAATGGAGACTTCTCTGTTTCACGAGAGACATTGCTGTAATGACACATTTGTGGATCTTCATATTGCCGTTCTTTCACTTCTATATTCAAAGATGAAACTGTGGGATCATTGATGCTAATTCCTGCATCACCCGAATCCATTACACGTACTCCAAGATTAGCTAGTTCGTGGAGCTCATGAACCATCTCTTTCTTCCCCGGAGGGATTTCACATAGACTGCCCATTGATCGGCGGCTGAGCGCGTCGGCTACTATGTTTGCTTTTTTGGGATGGTACAAAATATTCACGTCATAGTCTTTCAACAATTCTAACCACCGCCTCTGCCGCAGGTTCAACTCCTTTTGCTTAAAAATATGTTGGAGGCTTTTGTGGTCCGTATAGATATCAACGTGCACACCATACAAATAATGTCTCCATATCTTCAACGCATGAATAACCACGGCCAATTCGAGATCATGAGTTGGATAATTCTGTTCATGTCTCCGCAACTGTCTCGAAGCATATGCAATAACCTTCTCATGTTGCATTAATACACATCCTAGTCCCACACAGGAGGCATCACAATACACGACATAACCATCCGGCCCTTCGGGAAGTGTTGACACTGGAGCTGAAGTCAATCTGTCTTTCAACTCTTGAAAACTAAGCTCGCAAGCGTCATTCCACTAAAATTTTGCCGACTTCTGGGTTAGCTTCGTCAATGGAGCTGAAATAGATGAAAAGCCCTCTACGAATCTTCTATAATAGCCTGCTAAACCTAGAAACCTACTAACTTCCGTGGGCGTCGTAGGTCTTGGCCAAGTCTTCACAGCTTCAATCTTATGAGTGTCGACTCGGATGCCATCATCTGAAATAACATGACCTAGAAATGCCACAGAATTTAACCAAAACTCTCACTTTGAGAATTTTGCATACAATTCCCGAGCTCGAAGAACGCCAAGGACAATTCTTAGATGATCTGCAAGCTCTGACTCTGTGCGAGAATACACCAGGATATCATCGATAAATACTATCACGAAGAGATCCAAGAATGGCCTGAACACATTATTCATTAAATTCATGAACACCGCCGGGGCATTTGTCAACCCAAACGATATCACTCAGAACTCATAGTGGTCATACCTCGTTCTGAAGGCTATTTTTGGAATATCTCTCTCTTTAATTCTCACTTGATGATACCCAGATCTCAAATCTATCTTGGAGAACCACTTAGTGCCCTGTAATTGATCAAACAAATCGTCAATTCTGGGGAGGGGATACTTGTTCTTTATTGTTACCTTGTTCAGCTATCTGTAATCGATGCACATCCGTAGAGATCCGTCCTTCTTCCTCACGAACAGGACCGGTGCTCCCCACGGCGATGAACTGGGCCTTATAAACCCCTTTTCAAGCAAGTCCCTCAACTGTGCCTTCAGCTCTTTCAATTCTGCTGGAGCCATTCGATAAGGAGGAGTAGAAATAGGCCCCGTGTCTGGCAATACATCAATAGTGAAGTCAATTTCACTCTCAGGAGGAAGACCTGGTACTTCATTTGGAAATACATCTGGAAATTCATTCACTACTGGAACAGACTGGAAAGTTGGCGGCTCTGCCTCTGTGTCATGAACCCGAACTAGATGATAAATATAACCTTTAGCTATCATCTTTCTTGCCTTAAAGTAGGAAATAAACCTGCCCTTTGGAGACGCCGTATTACCCTTCCATTCAAGTATGGGCTCTCCCGGGAATTGAAATTGAACCATCTTCGTCCGGCAATCGACATTAGCATAGCATGAGGCCAACCAATCCATACCCATAATTATGTCAAAATCAAGCATTTCCAGCTCAATCAAATCAGCTTTTGTTCGGCGATCACATATGACAACTACACAATTTTTGTACACTTTCCTTGCTATTACCGGATCACCAACCGGAGTGAATACCTCAAAAGGTCTAATTGGCTCGGCTTTCACCCCACTACAGTCAGCAACATACGGAGTAACATAAGATAAGGTAGAACTCGGATCAATCAAAGCATATACAGCACGGGAAAATATAGTTAATGTACCTGTGACGACATCTGCGGAAGACTCAAGATCCTGTTGCCCGGCTAAAGCATATACGCGGGGCTGAACGGCACCTGAAGTAGATGCTCCCCCTCTGCCTCTACCTCTACCTACTGAAGTCTGAGGAATCTGTGCTGTCGGTCGTACCGAAGAAAAACCCGCTGCTGAACCTGTGGGCTGAGTCCCGGCTCTTTCTCTTATCGAGGGACAATCTCTCATCATATGGCCAACTTGACCGCAGGCATAGCAGGCGTCCGAACCTCGACGACACCATCCGGAATATAGTCTACCGCACTGGCTGCACCGCGGTACTGGGGGTCCCCTTTGACTAAAATCCCCTCTAGATTGAAAATCTGAGGCCATCGAACTCTGGCCTTGTCCTGACTGGAAAGAATGGTCGAACCTCCTATCTGTAAATCTGGAAGGCGCACTAGTCGCTGGCTGGCCTGAATGCCTAGAATACGTCTGTCTCGGTCCCCCTCTATACTCACTGCTGGCTCCCATAGATCTAGCCCTCTTGCCTTGTCTCCTGTCAGTATCACGATCACTCCCTTGCGGTGGCTGTCGTCCCTCTAAATTCTGAGCATGGGCTTGTATACGATAAATGTCCATCCCATCCTGCAATGAGGCTGTCAAGCAATCTTTGAATAAATGTGGTCCCAGACCACTCACAAACCTGTGCACTCGATCCCCCATGTCGGCCACTATAGCCGGGGCATACCTGGCCAAAGAAATAAATTGCAAGCTATATTCCCGAGCGCTCATGCTTCCTTGCTTTAGATTCAAGAACCTGTCGGCTCTAGCTCGACGGACCTCGGGTGGCAAATAATGTCGAATAAAAGCATCCACAAATTCTTGCCAAATCGGAGGAGGCGCGTTCTCTCCCCTTGATGCTACCCAGTTGTTGTACCATAATACCGCCACATCGCGGAGTTTATAAGAAGCCAACTCCACGGATTCGGTCTCGGAGGCATGAATAATGCTTAAGGTCCTCAATATTTCATCAATGAAGTTTTGTGGATCTTCATCCGGTTTCGACCCAAAGAACTCCGGAGGATTTAAAGTCATAAAATCACGAGCTCTCGTACTAGATGAACGATCACTCGAGCCCGCATTCTGTCATTGTGCCTGGGCGGCAACCAATTGGGTCAATAAATGTATGGCCTCAGTCACTTGTTGACCCGAAGCACCCGCTGGAGGAATCGGAGCCGAGGCTCCTCCTTGCTCTTCTACATTGGGTGGGGCCTCATTTTGTGATTCGCCCTCTTCTACATTCATCAGGGGCTCTCTTTTTGCCCGTCTTTTTGTCGTATCTTTGCCCTTCTGGGCAGCTGTAGCTCTTCCCTTTGGAGGCATTCTGAAACCATAGCACACTATTAGGAAGGATAAAATCTTACGTATGGCTCTATCGCACGATCTAATAAGAAAAAGGATGGTCATTTTCCTAAATGCCCTGTAGCCTCTTGTTTATTAGCGTGGCGCGCAACACACAATAAACAAGACTCTACTAGACACGGCTCGTAGATACTTCCTAGGACGAACTGCTCTGATACCACTTCTGTCACGACCCAGCTAGGGGCTGCGACGGGTACCCGGGGCTAGCCACCAAGCACCACTCATCTTACTCACTTAAGGACCTTTTTATCAACTTCATACACGAATTATAGGGAAAACATATTTTAGATAGAAATATAAATGCTTTATATACATTTGCCTCTCGGCCATCAAAATAATATACACATATAATAACATCTTGTGAGACCATCTAACCCACACTGCGTATCTACGAGCCTCTATTGACAGAATGTATATATATAGACGGAACAAGACTCCGTCGTGCCCAAAATATGTATATATACCAAAGGAGAAATCATAAGCACCTTCAAACAATGGAGTGCTCTCAATCAGCTGGCAGCTACTAAGGATCTGGATCAAGCTCACCTCGCTGTCTACCTGTGGGCATGAACACAACGTCCAAAGAAAACGGACGTCAGTACGAATATTGTACTGCGTATGAGAGGCATAAACAATGAAGAAAGGCAACAATAATATAATGAGAACATCAATATGGAACATCTGGATCTGAATGACCATCATAAGAGAAGTAATGCATGCTATCTTACTCATACTCATCATCATATCACATATGCATAATATGTAAGCTGATCGTCCATGTCGGAATGGTGTAATAATCAATAACATTAGCCCGCGTCCAGGCCTCCCGCGTCCAGGGTACCATCTCATGCCGCCCACTAGTGGTGTCTGCCCATGCCAACTGGCCATGGTGTATCGTATAGCTGCCCGCTTTCGCGGTGACTGCCCGACCAACTAGGCCCGGTGTGATACAATCATGACATGCTCATCATAAAATACTTATAATAATATGCTTATCAAAATATACTTGTCATCGTACATGCATAAAGACTTTAGAACAACTGCATTCTATCGAGGTGACGTAAGGTCGAGAACCCTCGATTCCATTATGAACATATATGAACATTCTGCCTCACTTTGAAAGGATTAGTATATAAGGTGAGTGTATACAAGGAACAACATCATTTACTTTATAAGAACGTCATATCATATCTCTTGACTCATATAGCTATTCATGATCTTAGGCTCTTGGCTTTCCGAGATATAGGAGAATCATGGAAAGGGAGAAGAATCATATTATGGGATTCATGCCATAGAAAGAAAAGGACTAGCCTCACATACCTTTGTCGCTTAGTTAAGCTATCTTTCACTTGATCCCCTCAATATCACGTTGCTACCTTCACGAGAAAACGCACATTACGTTAGTTAACCGACTATAGGAACACATCGTTATTTCTAGGAAACATTGAGCAGCATTTCCTTTGTTTGTAATACTTTTCCTGAGTCCAATCTCAATTCCCAAACTCTCACAACAACACTCACAATATTGTAATCAACAATCGTCATGTATATACATTGAGCAAAATCCACCATTTTTCTCCAAATTTCCACATTCATGGGTTCTAGCTTATTATCATGTTTTCTCTTACCACGCACCCATTTCATGGTATATACGTCATTTATAACATCTTTATACTCACACCACATCAACATTCATGATTCAATCCCACTATCATTCAATTATAACACAATTCACATTTTATGACCCATTTATTACACCCTCTCATAATCCAAGTGTTTCATCATATAAATACTTTAGTCATCATGGAAAAGTCATCAAACTTACATTAGAGGTTGGTGAAACAAGCCTGGAGTGAAGCCTCTCCTCTTTCACCAAAACCCTACTTCACCTCCTTTGGGATCTCTTGGTTTGGATGAACTTCACTTGAGTTTCATAGACTTTGATTCATGAATTTGATGTTGTTGATCATAATTTCCCTTGGTCCTTCTTGTAGATGGAGTGTTTGGAGAATTCTCTAGAAAGCTCTTGAGTTGTGTAGATGAGAAAATGAAAGAAAATGAGGCTTGGGTCCCTTTTAATAACTCAAAGTCTGATTTTTAATGATCAACAGTCGGGGTGTACAGTGGTCGTGAACCACAGTTTACGGGCCGTATATTGGTTTACGGTCCGTCCTTCATGGCCGTATTTAAGCATATCAAAAATAGAAGTGTTGGCTGTCATCATGGTGATTTACGATCGAGGTTTACAGGCTGTATTTCGATTTACGGTCCGTATTCTGGGTTGTGTTTTACCATTTCAACATTTAACAGAAAGTTGAATTCCTTGGAGTGTTGGAGGACGATCGCACTTTACGATCTGTAAATCACTTTACCCGTATTGTGCTTTACGACCACTGGACTGAAATGAATTTCTGCAACTTTCTTATTTCCAAAAATTCATGAATCGTCATTCCCTACTTAATAAAACACCGCACACTCATACCCTTCGTTAATCTATTCATTGTAGACTCACGGAAAATTTTCTGAGGTGTAACAACATTTACTTCTCCGTATTCAACTAAGCAAGGCTAAAGGGTATATTTCTATCCTCATTAGTGAAATGATTATATCGAACAAGGCCTATTTATTCTTATTACGCATGAAAATTCCCTATCCCTAATTCAATTCACACGCCACAGATAGTGTCTAACTATTGGCCAGATAATCAAACAATTAAGATCAAGAATAAATAAGCAACCCAAAATATGGAAAATCAATAGATAATAATTATCATCAAACCAACTTTCAAGTCTTACGCCATAACCCTAGAATTAAGAGATTAGCTACTCATGATTTGATCATAGACAAAAGAATTCAAGATTAGCTTAGGGTTTATGAAGATAAAAGTAAAAACGGGTAGGAAAAGGGTTAATGACGGCTTACAATTGTCTCAAAGTATCTTAGCCTCACGTTCTCAACCCTTAAAATAAGTATTTATAGTCTAGAAATTTAATGACTCAAGAATAGACAAAATCCTAATTAAATTCGGATAGGTTGAGCCCATCCGTACTGGCGCGGGCTCAGCACAGACCCTTCAGTGATTTTTAGATTGTAAATGTGCCCATTCCGCCACGCGCGTACAGTGCAGGCCTTCAATTTTCCGCAGCTTGAACTTCACGTGTTGGACCCGTGCTACGGGTCTGGCACATATGGCTCTTTCAGTTCAGTTTTTCACGTGCTGGACCCGTGCTACTGGTCTGGCACAAATGCCTTCTTCAGTTAAGTTTTTCTTCTCTTTTAGTTTGTCACTTGTGGTCTTCGCCTAGTCACCTCGTATAATCATCATATGCTCCAAAATTAACCACTTTTAGCCCGGTTTTCCATCGTTTGTCTTTATCGTGCCTATACACATGAACTATAACAACATAAGCCCAAATACGACGATTTCATCATAGATTAAGCGATAAAAGTCATAAGAATAGGATGTAAAAATGATACGAAACATGATATTTGTGCCAAATATCATCAAACAATCTCCAAACCTTCTTTCAGTAGGGGTATCCCAAGAAACACAACTATGACTCCGACTCTCAATCTTGTCTCTTGTTCTTCCCTTTGTGTGGCTACACACAAAGACCCTATCACCCTTAAGTGATCATAGCTAGGCGCCTCCCCGTATAAAATCTCATAGGGGTTTTTCCCATTCAAAATCGAAGACGGTGCTCTGTTGGTCGAATATCCCGTAGTCAAAACACATACTCCCCAAAATTAGATAGTAAGGTGACCTTGAAATCACAGTGCCCGTGCTACGTTGAGAATGTGATAGTGTTTTCTTCTGACTCTTCCATTTTGTTGAGTGTTCCTGTGCAAGACTTTTGGAAAAGAATTCCACGTTCGAAGAAGTAATTCTTCATACAAGTGATTTTGTTATCACTTCTTACTATCTTCACACGTTTACCCAACTACCTATCCACCAAAGCGAAGAAATTCTTCAAGGTTTGGGACACTTCTTTCTTATCAACTAAAAGAAAAATCCCACAGTTCGCGAATGATCATCTACAACAGTAAAAAATATGAAGCACCATAGGAGGAAGGAGTTCTATATGGTCCCCACAAATCACAATGAATCATCTCAAAAAAGTAGAAGCTATATTATCACTTAAAGGAAAAACACTCCTTGTTTGTTTTTCCCTTAGGCATATATCACATTCTTGTTTTGATCTAATACTACTCTCTTTTAGGCCTAGTTCCGTAATCAACTTCATTAGTTGTGCTGAAGGATGACCTAACCGTTTGTGCCAAAGATCGAACCAATCAACTGCCTCTGCCTTCAAGGCTTGTATCCGCAGCACATTCCAGAAATAGTAAAGCCCATCTTGACGCTCACCCGTTCCAACTAGCTTCCTCATGGTAGGGTCTTGTATAGCACATATAATTTTGTTAAATTTTACATCGCAATCTGAACAATCAACAAGTTGTGACACATAAATTAAAATGAAAGTTAATTTTGGAACATAAAGAACATCCTTCAACCATATCCTATCATTCAGCTTGGTTGTTCCTTCTCTCGTGTCCACTGAGCTACTTCCATCCAGAAGTCCAACCGAGAGCTTAGGAATGTCCCGCTGATTACTCAGTTCCTCCAGATTACCTGTCAGATGGCTGGTAGCATCGGAGTTAATAATTATTTTTTGGAGACCGGTCCAGCCTCCGCCTAAATTCCTTCTTTGACAACCACGATGTTAGCCTGGTGGTTGCCTCTTCCACGATCAGATCTTGGTCCACCCCTCTATTTTTTGTTGTTGTACGCATCCTTTACCTCTTATTTTTCAATCTGTATTTTAATTTTCCAGCCACAAATCCAGATATCCGATGATTCGAAAGGATCTATCCATAACTTGTCCGGATCTCTTACAATGTATGCAGAATCCACCATCATTTTCCCTTTCAACTTGATCTAGATAAGGGTTTCTGTTACACCTCAAAAAATTTTGCGTCGTTTGCGTTGTGAGTAAACTAACGTAAGCTCAGAGAGGTCATGGAACCTTTATAAGGTTAAGGAATACTCTTAACAAGTGCTAAGCAAGTGTCTAAAGGTTCCGAGATCAAGCAAATCGAAGAAAATAAGTTTGTCGAAATTTGGGAAAATGTTGCAGAATTTTGGATAGAAATTTTGTGTCAAATTTAGAGAGGTATATCTCGTAGAATACGAGGAGTTGCAGAATCCATGACCTATGTAAACGGAAGTTCAACAAGTCTTCTTTTCAATGTAACTGACAGATCACAAATCCGAGACGTATAGTGGAAGATACAGCCTGTACAAAATTATACGATTTCTCTTGTAATTCGACAGTTGGACATTGACCAACCATCGACATGTTGATGGTCCGTCGATGCTGCCGTCAAATTGAGGCGGTAGAGACTTGTTTTTTATTATAAATAAGAGGGGCACGACCTTAGGCTTATTATTCACCAAAAATCAGACCCTTCTAGACCCCTCAAGCTCTCTCAACTATCATAAACCTTCCATAAAAATCCTAAGTTATTTCAAGAGAAGATCAAGCTTCAAATCCACAACTAATTTATAAAAGGTGATTGTTCTTGCTTAGACTTGGAGTTGTGATGAACTTGGACTTCAAACAAGTTGTGTGAGTTGAAGTTCTTCAAGTATAAGGTATGTTTTTCATCTTGTCTCTTATGTTAAGTTGATTTGAAGGTTTAGCAAGTCTTAAAATTGAAAATAGTTATGGAGAAAAGGTCATAAAGGGTTGTGTTGTAGTTGTTGAGTTCATGGATTGTTTTGAGCATGTTATGGTTGTGTTGTTGAGCCAATTTCCATGTATATGGATAATATCTAATGTTGTTGATGTTGATGATATTATGCTCCTTAATTTGAAAAAAAAAATATATTGTTATTGTGTATTGGTATACTTTGGGTTGTTTGGTGTATATTCTTTGTATGAGCAATGAAAGGAGTATTTAAAAACTTTTGTAAGCTTGTTATTTGTTATTGTGGGGTTGTTGTATATGTTGGGGTAATTTGAGAGTAAGGGGAAATGCTGCCCGATCTACTTTAGAATCAAGCTATCATTGATATACGTGATATACTAGGGGCATCTACTGCCCGATCTACTTTAGAATCAAGCTATCATTGATATACGTGATATACTAGCACCATCTAAGCTTGTATATGTATTCCTTGTTATAGGATTGGCATACTAGTTGTAATAAGCTCGGTTGTTGGATTGCCTGGACGACTTGAGGTATGTTAAGGCTACTCCTTTCTTTCTTGAGGCATGATTCGATTGCTTCAAGCTTACACAAAGTATGTCCATAATGATTCCTCTCTTAGAAATATTAGAAGCATATGTTCTTGATGTTCTTATGATATTACTAATTCTTATCTCCTGATTATTATGGTTATTGATCTTATTTTTGGTGTTGATCTCATCTTATGATTATTGTTCCTTCAAGGTGAGATATGTCCATGATAATAGCTCCATAATGATAATCAGAGGTTTACCGACCTTACGTCACTTCGATAGAGCCATAGCTTTTATTTGGTCTCTCATGCATGCTTATATGTATAGGTATGTATTTTCTCACACTGAGCCGCGCTATAGTCGGCCGGGTACGACACCTATTGTGCACACCACTGCAGTGGGCAGGTTATGATGATACCCCAGACGAGGGATGATATGATTTATGGATCGGGCTACAGGTTCTGCAGCACTAACATTTATGGATCGGGTTGCATCTTCCACAACACTAACACTTATATTATATATGTACGAAAGTGTTTTTTTTTAAAAGCTAAGCATACATGGCATCCACCTTAAGAGGCATTCAGAGGTACAGGTTGATCTTTCTTATATTATGTTATCCTTATATTTTAATTATGTTGTTATTCAAGCCTTACATACTTAGTACATTATTTGTACTGATGTCCTTTTATTTGGGGACGCTGCGCTCATGCCCGCAGGTAAACAGGGAGACATTCAGACTCATAGGCTGCCTTCTCAGCGGATGTACTGAGGCACTCCACTTGTTCCGGAGTAGCAGTCCAATTGGTATGATCATTTTGTATACAGATAGGTACGGTGGGGTCCTCTCCCGTCCTTATTATGCTATGCACTCCAATAGAGGCTCGTAGACAACTATGCACAATTAGATGTCCTATGGTTATATCGGTTTATATCCCTGTCATATCATTACTATGGATAGCCTTGCCGATATATGTACTTGGGATTAGCTTGATGACGTATGTATATTATCTTTCGAGCTGGTGCCCCATACAATTATGATATTTATAAGTTAGCATGATGGCCCACTCAAGTATGGATATAAGATTCATGTACATGTTGTGGTGCTAGGTAGGTTAGCTCCGGGTGCTCATCATGGCCCTCCGGTTGGGTCATGACAGTTTCTCCCTTGCACTGCAAAAGTCATGGTTTTACTCCGATCCTACATTTTTTGTGTGATTCCTCTCAGACGCTCTTCTTGTACTAGCTTCGAATAGACCTTGTTCAGTGATGGAAACAGTTCCTGGGCCAGTATGTTCGACCTCACCGTTCTATACATTGCCTCATCCAATGCCATGAGGAAAATATGCTTTTTTTCTTCTTCTCTTTTGGCCTCTAGGACCATTCCTAGATTGCACGTGCACTTTATGCACGTACAGGTAGGAATCTGTTCGTAATTTGCCAATTTTTCCCATATTTTAGTGAGTTTTCCATAGTTATCCACTATGGTCCTTCCCTTCTGCTGGCACTCTGTAAGTTCTGCATTTAGTTGTTGCATTCGAGGGCCGTTAATAACGGCGAACTGCTTTCAAATGCTCGTCCACAATTCTTCTACTTCCTCTTTATGTGAAATCATTTAGCGGAGCATTGGTTCTATGGTGTTGCGATGTCACGACCCGACTAGGGGCCATGACAGGTACCCGGAGCTGACTACCGAGCACCGCTCATCCTGCTAGTCATCATACCCAATTTGAACATACTTGATCTCAAGGGCAACATATGCCTACTTATACACATATACAAGAGCTCTTATGGCTACAATATGATATACAATTAGACAATGAAGAATTCGTGAGACTATACTACCTACACATACGCATCTACGAGTCTCTACTAGAGTACTAGATATAAGGACAGTATAGGACCCCGTCGTGCCCAAATATGTACACAAAAGAATATCTCAAAATAGCACCTCCGGAATAATGGAGTGCTCCTGTAAATCTGTTGATGGCTCCTATGGATCTGCACCGTATCCTTGTCTACCGGTGGGCATGAACACAACGACCAAAAAGAAAGGACGTCAGTACGAGCATTGTACTGAGTACGTAAGGCATACACAATAATAGCATATCAATGAGACCAGGAGACATCAAGTAAGAAACAACCTGTATCTGACTGACACTTAAGTCTGAAATAATGCATGCTAACTTACTTCATAACATCATCATATCATGTGAGCATATGTATATGTATATAAGCTGCCCGACCATATAGGTATTGTGTGATCATCATTAGCCCACGTCCGGGATAACCATCTCATGCCGCCCACTAGTGGTGTCTGCCCATGCCATCTAGACATGGTGTATACGCTTCCTGCCTTAGTGGTGTCTGCTGTCACGACCCAGTAGGGGCCGTGACGGGTACCCGGGGCTAGCCACCGAGCACCACTCGTTCTACTACTCATCTTACTCATTTAATGCTCTTTTATCAACTTTTATACTCAAATTGTAGGAAAATTGTATTTTGTATGGAAACATAAATACTTTTATATACATATGCCCCTCGGCCATCAAAATAATATATACATATAATAGCATCTCGTGAGACCATCTAACCCACACTGCGTATCTACGAGCCTCTACTGGAGTGCTGAACATAAGGACGGGACAAGACCCCGTCATGCCCAAAAATACATATACATGACTATATACACAAAAGAATAATCATAAGCACCTCCGGAACAATGGAGTGCTCTCAAATCAGCTGACGGCTACTACGAATCTGGGTCGAGCTCTCCTCCCTGTCTACTCATACTCGACATCATATCATATATGCATAATGAACAAGCTGCCCGCCCACATAGGTACGCTGTAGTAATGTATAAGCTGCCCGTCCATATCGGATCGGTGTGATAATCATAACATTAGCCTTCATCCAGGCCTCCCGCGTCCGGGGTATCATATTGTTACATCCGACATTTTTGCATATTCGGAAAATGCGAAATAATTTTGATTCGTAATGAATGAGGCCAAATTTGGACTTTGCTTAGTATGAATGTGTTGACTATGAAATTATTGGTGTGAAATATGGAAGGAGGCCAAGGGGCAAAAATTGGAATTTTGGAAATTAGTTTCGGGAATTACAAAACAAAAATTCTAACCAAATTGGGCTAAAAAAGAAATTAGAGAATGAGGCCCAAAGGGGGGAGGCCCAACCGGCCACTTATGGCCCAAGCCCCCAAGATTTATTAATTTCGATGTGACTAATTATATAAGTCATCCATATCCATAGAAGATTCAAGAAAACACAAGAAAAATTGAGAGGAGAAAGAAAGAAGCAATTCGGCCTAGAGAGAAAGAAAAGAAAGAAAAGAAAGAAAAATTCTTGGAGCCTAATCTTGGGTTCAAAAATTCATTTCTTGTGGGATTATTACCAAGCTCAAGATTCTCTACAACTTGGTATAATTATTTTGGCAAGAGGACAACTCTAGTGGCAAGTGAAGAACTTAAAGGAAAGGTAAGAATTTTATGCTTTTGTTATGTTATGGGAGGTGTATGTATGATGTAGTAAGTGGAAATGAATGAAAAGCATGAAAATTTTGTGTGTTGGGATTGTATGCATGTTGGCCGTGAGTATGCATATATATTGCATGACTATGATGATTTGAATTCATGTTGGAATCTTGTTGTAGTTATAGTAGAAATTGTATTGGAAGTGAAAGTTGAATAAATTAGTGAGAGTTGGAAAAATTGGTGTATGGCCGTGAGGTGTATGTGATGTTGGAATGTGAATTAAATTCCGTTAGTATGTTAATTGTGCTATTGTGAAATGAATGGAAGAATAATGGTTCTTGTTGTTATGGAAAAATGGTTGTTAAGTTGTTGTAGGAAAACATGCAAGTTATTGTAACTTATGTAAATACGGAAAAGAAATTAGTAAGAAGTAAATTATGATTGTCATTGATGAAGTTGAAAGATAGAAATAAGTCATGAACATGTTTGCTAAAAGATTGGAAGTTGTGGGTGAATTATGCCTTTGGTAGGAAATTTGTATATTGTGTATACCTTATGTAGGTTTGGTGAAAACGAGATGATATGCCTCCGAATTATGTTGTAGTGATCTTGATAAGTGATGAATAAGAAAATGGTAAGATTGGTTTGGAAGTGTAAGGTCGGAATGAAAGATGTTATGTTATGTCGGAAAGATGGCTAGTTAAGCCATATTATGTGTTTTGTGATACTTGTTGTTGTTATTGATGTTGTTGTTGGGTGTTGTGTTGATATATTAAGCCGAGCTAAGTCTCGGGGGTGTTATATGTATACGGGAAATGCTGCCGAAATTTCGGTAGGCAATAATGTGATTAAGTATGGAATCCTAAAGGCTTGAATTTGACAATTGGTAAACTTGACCATTTGTAGATTTTGGACGAAGTCGGAAGTGAAGCCAAGCGAGCGTAAGGCGCAATTGAGGTATGTAAAGCCTATCCCTTCATTCTTAGGCATGTTCTGAACGTAATAGGCTCGGCCGCGAGCCTTAAGTATGACTCCGTTCCTCGGAATTCGAGATGGAAATCCGCTCCGATTCCTTCAGTAAGATTGAATCATTTTTCTTATAACTTGTCCCTAAAGTGAACTTTTGGTATAAAACTTTCCTAAGCGGAGTCGGAATACTTCCATATGATTATGGATGACCTCATAAGTTCCATTATCAGTAATTTACGTATGTCGCCTCGAGTTGGTCCGAGGTGGGCCCACGGAGCCCCGATACCTATTGTATGATCTAAATTGTCTCATTTCTGTCCGATTTTCACAAGTAACATCTGGACTGTCATTCTGATCATGATATGACTACTTTTTATATAAATCTTGCAAAATGGCTTTGATATCTGGAAATCCGATTCTGGTAAAAATCTGTCGTGCCTTCCCAAGCAGGATATAGGCGCATATTATGAATGCTATCCGAATACTCTGATTTGACTCGCCATTTGGCCTACTTCAGTTTGATTGAGTCGGTATAACGATCTGTATGTATGTGATTTCTCATGAATCTGTTCGTGAATGTCTCAATGCTTCCTTTCACCGGATCCCGGGCCGGTTTATATCGTGCGGATGGGCCGCCGAGTCCCTGGTCGGGGGCCGGGTCCCATGTATGAATTCCGAAGTATGATGTGTCCGGTTCCGGGGTACTGTGGTATATGTCGTTCCCGGTTACCGTGTATATGTTACGAAGTATGATGTGTCCGGTTTCCAGGCGTTTGATCTGTCCCCGGGGTTACCGTGGTTATGATATGATGTGTGATATGACGGAGATGTTCGAAGATATGAAATCTTCTGAAATATGATATGTTGTGGCGCCAAAGGCAGGAGTGGCGACCACATTCTTGTGCCTTATTATGATTCTGTCTGTCTGATTGGATTCTGATTCTGCCTGTCCGTATGGATTCTGATTCGGTCTGTCCGTATGGATTATGATTCTATCCGTCCGTCTGGACTATGATTCTGTCCGGTATCCTTCAGTCTGTCTGTCTGAACTACGACTGTGTCCGGTATATCTCTGTCTGTTCGTTGGATTACGATTCTGTTTGCTATACTTCTGTGCTTCTGATTCAGACTATGATTATGTTTGTTATATTTCCGCTTTACATACTCGGTACATTCCTCGTACTGACCCCCGATTCTTCGGGGGCTGCGTTACATGCCCGCAGGTACGGACGCACCCGGAGACACGCCGCCAGTCTAGGGCACAGATTCTGCTATTTTGGAGAGCTCCTTTGATCCGGAGCGTGTACTTTTGGTATATATCTTCTGACACCTGTACATTCTGTACGTATGGTAATTCTGGGTACGGCGGGGCCCTGTCCCGTCATATGATTCCGTATGTCTGTTAGAGGCCTGTGGACATGTTTATGGGTTAGGGTCTTTCTGTACGGATATGTGTCTATGTTGTGTTTGGGGCGATCCCATTCGCCGCGGCGGCCGGTCCGCATATGTTTATATATTGCTTTGTTGGCCGGTGTGGCCTTTGTTGGTATTTTCTGTGCGCAGGGTTATTTTGGATAGTCTGTAAAACAAAGGAAACTCTGCCAAAATTTTTCTGGAAATTATCTAAATTTGAAATACAGCCTTGACGGCTTCTCCTTTATACTTGAATGCGTTTGACAACATTTGAAATAGCATTGGATAGATGTGTTTGGGTGCCCAGATCGGGTACTAGTCACGGCCTACGGGGTTGGGTCGTGACAGAAGTGGTATCAGAGCGGTTAGTCCTCGGTATGTCTACAGGCCGTGTCTAGTAGAGTCTTGTTTATCGGTGTGTTGTGCACCACATCTATAAACAGGAGGCTACAGGTCATCTAGGATGTTACCCCTCTTTGAATCTTAGATCGTGCGATAAAACTGTATTAGTAGGATGATCCCCTCCTGACGATTTGTTATGTTTTCAGCGATGCCTCCGAAGAAGGCAACAGCTTCCCAGAAGGGCAAAGCAGGGGTGGAGGTAGGAGAAACCAGCCGGGCCCAGAGAGTTACCAGGGCCAGTGTGCGGTTAGCGCTTGAGGATGAGCCCCTGTCAGCCGTCTCTGTTACACCGCCCTTATCAGAGGAGATTGGAGTAGCAGCAGCTGCTGATCAGAGGGCGGCTCCACCGCGAGCTCCCAGGGTTCCAGTGCCCGAGCCTCCAGCTCCACAGCTAGGGGCGGAGGACAGGGCTATGCGAGATGCGGTTCAGTTATTGACCACACTGATGACGGAGCAGGTTCGTAGGCATGGATTTGGGGGTGGTCGTTCGGACAGGTATGAAAGCTCCAGGGCTCGTGAGTTCTTGACATGTAATCCTCCAGAATTCTCCGGAACAAAACCCGAAGAGGACCCCAAGGAGTTTATCAGAAAGATGGAGAGCACGATACGGTTGATTAAGGCTTCGCCGACTGAGTCCGTCGAGTTGGCCTCGTATCGGTTATATGAGGTAGCGGCGAACTGGTATGAGTCCTGGCAGCTATCCAGGGGTGACGATGCTCCCCCAGCAGTATGGGCCGAGTTTACTAAGGCCTTTCTTGATCATTTCCTACCTCCAGAGCTGCGGAGAGCTAGGGTTGACCGATTCTTGCACCTGAAGCAGAACGGTAGAAGTGTTCGAGAGTATAGCCTAGAGTTCGACTCACTGGCTAGGTATGCACCCGCTATAGTAGCAGAGATGGCCGACAGGGTGCACCGGTATGTGATGGGGCTAGACCCTTATTTGATCGATGGTTGCTTGGCGATGGCTTCTCAGCCGGAGATGCATGTTGCCCGGGTGTAGGCATACGCCCAGGGCATGGAGGACCGGCGTAGGGAACATCGGCCTGATAGGGGCCATGACGGGAGCCGGCCTAAGAGAGCCAGACTGGCCGGGTACTCCGGGGGATTTCAGAGTGAGTTTTCTCAGCGGCAGGGTAACAGGTATTCGTCCCAGCCAGCACACAGTACGCCCCCACAGTTCTCGGGACAGGACTCCATGGCTTCGAGTTCGCAGGTAAATAGGAGTTTCAGTCAGATGGGACCATACATACCTCGGTTTATTGCAGGAGGCGTCACCCTGGTGAGTGTTATCGTTCCACTGGTGCCTGCTTTTCTTGTGGCCAACAAGGCCATACGATGAGAGAGTGTCCGTATAGGGGTGGTCCAGGTGGTTCAGCCCAGCTTACCGGGTCAGTTGCTGACTCGTCTTCTCCTTCGGCAGCCATACGCCCCACAGGGCGAGGAGCACCAGCACCAGCGCCATCACCAGCAAGTCATGGCCGAGGTCGAGGTGCAACTTCTGGTTACAGCGGTCCTTTGAACCGCGTATTTGCTTTGACCGGCCGGCAGGACCCAGGAGCGTCTTCAAGTGCACACACAGGTATGTTAGTGATCTTTTCTTGAGGGATATGCGTATGGATGGGTACATACTCTATTACATTATGTGACTTTTTTTTCTGGGCATTAGTAAGAGTAAGGTAATTTTCAACCTAATAGATACTAAGGATTCGAAAGGGCGATATAATAATTGTATGGTTTAGCCCGGGGTGGGACCCACCATGAGAATTTTCCGAAAACTTACTAAGATCCCGATCTGCCCTAAATTACGTGACGAAGGTCGTGCGGGGCAGTCGACGAAATTATACTGGCCTTAATGGGTCCAAATGCATGAAAGTTTCGAGGTTAAGCGTGCTAAGGCCAGGGCAATTCTGGGATGGGTGACCCCCTGGGAAGTAATACAAAATTTTACACAAGTGTAAGTATGATATATATAAATGGAAATTTGGGGTAACCTAAAGGGAAAGAGAATGTGTGGAGTAACTAGTGCCCTTACAGGAGTCGCGCAGACCGAGGCGGACCAAATGGGCAAAAAGAAGAAGCGCAATACCGCTCGGGAAATTTTCGTAAATCACTAGAGCCTTAATAGGAGTGGTCTGGTCCTAATCAAAACTCTGTTTGTTGTACTTCTGCACTTCTGATTCTGATGAGGCTTTGTCTATTACGTCTCTGTACTTCTGAATCCGATTACGTTTTTGTCTGATATACCTCTGTACGATTGACTCTGGATACGAACCTATCTGATACACCTCTGTACGTCTGACTCTAATCTGTCTAATACACTCCCACACATCTGACTTTGACTACGAATCCGTCCGCCATAGTTCCGTACATTCGACTCCGATTTTGAATCTGTCCGATATGCTTCTACGCGTCCGATCTCAGTTATGAACCTGATTGGTATGATATGGGAATATGATAATGTGGTAAGGGACCGAGGAGTGTAACAAGAAGTGATGTTGATTATGATAAGAGCTTTGAAGGAAAGGAAGAAGGGACACGATGTCTGTGAAGGAGCGAAAAGCATTCATCTGTTATTGGAATATAATTCTTGGCCCAGTGACTGTGTGGGATATGAGAAGATATGTTATAGAAGCATATGAGTCAGTAATGTGAAGAATTACTCCATCATTTTGGTAAAGAATCCATATCGGAAAGTCAACAAGGGACGATTATAAAAATGAACCCTCCCGAAGTAGTAAGACGCCCCATGAGGTCAATTTAACATTCGAGGACGAATGTTTTAAAGGGGGGGAGGATGTTACATCCGACATTTTTGCATATTCGAAAAATGCAAAATAATTTTGATTCGTAATGAATGAGGCCAAATTTGGACTTTGCTTAGTATGAATGTGTTGACTATGAAATTATTGGTGTGAAATATGGAAGGAGGCCAAGGGGCAAAAATTGGAATTTTGGAAATTAGTTTCGGGAATTACAAAACAAAAATTTTAACCAAATTGGACTAAAAAAAAAATTAGAGAATGAGGCCCAAAGGGGGGAGGCCCAACCGGCCACTTATGGCCCAAGCCCCCAAGATTTATTAATTTCCATGTGACTAATTATATAAGTCATCCATATCCATAGAAGATTCAAGAAAACACAAAAAAAATTGAGAGGAGAAAGAAAGAAGAAATTCGGCCTAGAGAGAAAGAAAAGAAAGAAAAATTCTTGGAGCCTAATCTTGGGTTCAAAAATTCATTTCTTGTGGGATTATTACGAAGCTCAAGATTCTCTACAACTTGGTATAATTATTTTGGCAAGAGGACAACTCTAGTGGCAAGTGAAGAACTTGAAGGAAAGGTAAGAATTTTATGCTTTTGTTATGTTATGGGAGGTGTATGTATGATGTAGTAAGTGGAAATGAATGAAAAGCATGAAAATTTTGTGTGTTGGGATTGTATGCATGTTGGCCGTGAGTATGCATATATATTGCATGACTATGATGATTTGAATTCATGTTGGAATCTTGTTGTAGTTATAGTAGAAATTGTATTGGAAGTGAAAGTTGAATAAATTAGTGAGAGTTGGAAAAATTGGTGTATGGCCGTGAGGTGTATGTGATGTTGGAATGTGAATTAAATTCCGTTAGTATGTTAATTGTGCTATTGTGAAATGAATGGAAGAATAATGGTTCTTGTTGTTATGGAAAAATGGTTGTTAAGTTGTTGTAGGAAAACATGCAAGTTATTGTAACTTATGTAAATACGGAAAAGAAAGTAGTAAGAAGTAAATTATGATTGTCATTGATGAAGTTGGAAGATAGAAATAAGTCATGAACATGTTTGCTAAAAGATTGGAAGTTGTGGGTGAATTATGCCGTTGGTAGGAAACTTGTATATTGTGTATACCTTATGTATGTTTGGTGAAAACGAGATGATATGCCTCTGAATTATGTTGTAGTGATCTTGATAAGTGATGAATAAGAAAATGGTAAGATTGGTTTGGAAGTGTAAGGTCGGAATGAAAGATGTTATGTTATGCCGGAAAGATGGCTAGTTAAGCCATATTATGTGTTTTGTGATACTTGTTGTTGTTATTGATGTTGTTGTTGGGTGCTGTGTTGATATATTAAGCCGAGCTAAGTCTCGGGGGTGTTATATGTATAGGGGAAATGCTGCCGAAATTTCGGTAGGCAATAATGTGATTAAGTATGGAATCCTAAAGGCTTGAATTTGACAATTGGTAAACTTGACCATTTGTAGATTTTGGACGAAGTCGGAAGTGAAGCCAAGCGAGCGTAAGGCGCAATTGAGGTATGTAAAGCCTACCCCTTCATTCTTAGGCATGTTCTGAACGTAATAGGCTCGGCCGCGAGCCTTAAGTATGACTCTGTTCCTCGGAATTCGAGATGGAAATCCGCTCCGATTCCTTCAGTAAGATTGAATCATTTTTCTTATAACTTGTCCCTAAAGTGAACTTTTGGTATAAAACTTTCCTAAGCGGAGTCGGAATACTTCCATATGATTATGGATGACCTCATAAGGTCCATTATCAGTAATTTACGTATGTCGCCTCGAGTTGGTCCGAGGTGGGCCCACGGAGCCCCGATACCTATTGTATGATCTAAATTGTCTCATTTCTGTCCGATTTTCACAAGTAACATCTGGACTATCATTTTGATCACGATGTGACTACTTTTTATATAAATCTTGCAAAATGGTTTTGATATCTGGAAATCCGATTCTGGTAAAAATCTGTCGTGCCTTCCCAAGCAGGATATAGGGGCATATTATGAATGCTATCCGAATACTCTGATTTGTCTCGCCATTTGGCCTACTTCAGTTTGATTGAGTCGGTATAACGATCTGTATGTATGTGATTTCTCATTAATCTGTTCGTGAATGTCTCAATAATCCGAAGTATGATGTGTCCGGTTCTGGGGTACTGTGGTATATGTCGTTCCCGGTTACCGTGTATATGTTACGAAGTATGATGTGTCCGGTTTCCCGGCGTGTGATCTGTCCCCAGGGTTACCGTGGTTATGATATGTTGTGTTATATGACGGAGATATTCGAAGATATGAAATCTTCTGAAATATGATATGTTGTGGCGCCAAAGGCAGGAGTGGCGACCACGTTCTTGTGCCTTATTATGATTCTGTCTGTCTGATTGGATTCTGATTCTGCCTGTCTTTATGGATTCTGATTCGGTCTGTCCGTATGGATTATGATTCTATCCGTCCGTCTGGACTATGATTCTGTCCAGTATCCTTCAGTCTGTCTGTCTGAACTACGACTGTGTCCGGTATATCTCTGTCTGTTCGTTGGATTACGATTCCGTTTGCTATACTTTTGTGCTTCTGATTCAGACTATGATTATGTTTGTTATATTTCCGCTTTACATATTCGGTACATTCCTCGTACTGACCCCCGGTTCGTCGGGGGCTGCGTTACATGCCCGCAGGTACGGACGCACCCGGAGACACGCCGCCAGTCTAGGGCACAGATTCTGCTATTTTAGAGAGCTCCTTTGATCCAGAGCATGTACTTTTGGTATATATCTTCTGACACCTGTACATTCTGTACGTATGGTAATTCTGGGTATGGCGGGGCCCTGTCTCGTCATATGATTCTGTATGTCTGTTAGAGGCCTGTGGACATGTTTGTGGGTTAGGGTCTTTCTGTACGGATATGTGTATATGTTGTGTTTGGGGCGATCCCATTCGCCGCGGCGGCCGGTCCGCATATGTTTATATATTGCTTTGTTGGCCGGGGTGGCCTTTGTTGGTATTTACTGTGCGCAGGATTATTTTGGATAGTCTGTAAAACAAAGGAAACTCTGCCAAAATTTTTCTGGAAATTATCTAAATTTGAAATACAGCCTTGACGGCTTCTGCTTTATACTTGAATGCGTTTGACAACATTTGAAATAGCATTGGATAGATGTGTTTGGGTGCCCAGATCGGGTACTAGTCACGGCCTACGGGGTTGGGTCGTGACACATATCCTGCCGCCCACTAGTGGTGTCTGCCCATGCCATTTGGCCATGGTGTATCGTATAGCTGCCCGCCTTAGCGGTGACTGCCCGGCCAACTAGGCGCGGTGTTATAACATCATCATACATGCTCATCATAATATGCTTATCGTATCATACTTATCATAATACATGCATAAGGCTTAAGAACAACTTTACTTTATCGCGGTGACGTAAGGTCGTGATCCCCCGATTTCATTATGGAGCAATTATTGACATCCTGCCTCACCTTGAAGGAAGTAGCATATAAGGTGAGTGTAAGCAATAAATGTCATCATTAACATTATAGAATCGTCATATCATATCTCTTATCTTATATAGCTATCCATAGACATAGGCTTTTAGCTTTCTGGAATATAGGAACTCATGGAGAGGAAGGGAAATCATGCTAGAAGATTCATGCCATTAGAAAGAAAGGACTAGCCTCACATACCTTTGACGTTTAACTAAGCTATCGCTTGCTTGTTCTCCTTCGATATCGCGTTTCTACCTTCAAGACAGAATTCGCACTAACGTTAGTCAATTCGACTATAAAAACGCGTGACTATTTCTAGGGAAAATTGGGCAGCGCTTCCTTTGTTTATACTACTTTTCCCATATACTATATCAACTCCCAAACGCTCTCAACAACATTCACAATATCGTAATCAACAATTATCATTCAGATACATTGACCACAATCCACCACTTCTCTTCAATTTCTCCGCATTTATGGTTATAACTTACTATCGCGTTTCCTCATATATAATACTTATTTAATGGTCTAAATGTCATTTATAACGTATTCATAATCAAAACATTCCAACATTCATAATTCAACCCAACTACTTTCCAACCATGACACTATTCACTCATGAATGACCTATTTCCTATGTCTTTTTTGTAATTCAAGTATCTTAACCTTCCAATACCTTAAACAACATGGTTTAGTCATGAAACTTACCTTAGATGATGGTTGAACAAGCTTTGAATGGAATCACTCCTCAAGCATCAAAACCCTACTTCACTTCCTTTGGGTTTTCTTGAGAGAGATGAACTTTAGCTAGGTTTCATACACTTTATTTCATTGATTTGGAGTTATTGATCATGGATTTCCTTTGATTTTCTTGTGATGAAGAGTAGAGAGCATTCTAGAGGTTTCTAGAGAGAAATGTCGTAAAGATGAAATGAATTTAATGAGCTTGGGTCTCCTTTTAATGACTTAAAGTCTGATCCGGAATGAACAGTAACTGAAGTGCACAGTGGTCGTAAACCCAGTTTACGGCCCGTATTCCAGTTTACGGGCCGTATATCGTGGTCGTATTTAAGCATATCAAAACCAGAAAGGTATGCTGAGGATCATGGTGATTTACGACCGCAGTTTACGGGCCGTATTTTAATTTACGGTCCGTATTCCAAGTCGTATTTGACCATTTAAACATTTGACAGAAAGTTGAAGTTTTGTAAGTTGAAATATGACATGGTGGTTCACGGGCCGTATACCACTTTACGGTCCGTATTTCATTTTACGACTGACTGGTCCAAAAATGCAAATCTGCAACTTTTTCACATTTTCAAAACCTATAATTAGTCATCATGGAGCATAGCCTATCTTTTATTGCGATTACCTTTGAAATCTTACTCAGGGTCGTCAAACGTCGTTCCCTTCTTATTAAAACACCATATACTCGTATTCTTCGTTAGTCTATTCGTTGTGTGTTCACGGGGAAATTTCTAAGGTGTAACACTCTCCCCCCCTTTTGGAACATTCGTCCTCGAATGTTTAGTCATCGGGGATTCTAGAAAAATTTTGCCAGAGCTTCCCCTGTAATATGGCACAACCATCCTGTCACCTCAACCCATAATATCATTGCCTCACAGGGCTACATCACAATAGCAACATATCTATGGCCACACACGACCAAAAGCATGCAAAGTAAGCATGTATACATACCTTATATCGTTGACGTTTCATCTCGAATTTCTTCTGGGGGTTTGAAATAAATGCGGGTACTTAGACTTCATACTCTCTTCCGCTTCCCAAGTCATTTCTGCCCGGTTATTGTTTCGCCACAATACTTTAACTGAAGCTACCTCTTTATTTCGGAGTCTTTGCACTTGCCTGTCTAGAATAGCAATAGGCACCTCTTCATAGGTTATATTTTCTGTCACTTGCACATCATCTATCGGGACAATCTTTGTGGGATCTCCAATACACTTGCGGAGCATCGAAATGTGGAAGACTGGATGGACTGATTCAAGCTCCGAAGGAAAGTCCAATTCATAGGCTACATGACCCACCTTGCGGGTAATTCTATAGAGTCCAATGTACCTAGGACTTAGCTACCCTTTCTTACCAAATCTCATCACCCCTTTCATTGGCGATACTTTAAAAAATACCCAATCATCAACTTGAAATTCCAAGTCTCGTCAGCGATTGTCTGCATAAGACTTTTGGCGACTTTGGGCTGTCAATAATCGATCTCGGATCACCTTTACTTTTTCCACCGCTTGCTGAATCAATTCAAGGCCTACTAGCCGTACTTCTCCTATTTCGAACCATCCGATTGGGGATCTACATCTCCGCCCATATAGAGGTTCATATGGAGCCATTTGGATGCTGGAATGATAGCTATTGTTATATGCAAATTCGATTAATGGTAAATGATCATCCCAACTTCCACCGAAATCCAGCACACATGCTCGTAGCATATCTTCCAAGGTCTGAATAGTACGCTTGGCTTGTCCATCGGTCTGCGGATGAAATGGCATGCTAAGCTTCACTTGAGTGCCTAGACCTTCTTGGAAGGACTTCCAAAACTTTGCTGTAAACTGTGCTCCTCTATCCGTAATAATAGATAATGGAATACCATGAAGTCGCACAATTTCCTTGAGATATAACCTCGCGTAATCTTCAGCTGAGTATGTAGTCTTAACTGGGAGAAAATGGGCTGCTTTTGTCAATCTATCCACGATCACCCATATAGAATCATACCTGCCGCGGGAACGAGGTAATCCCACAATGAAATCCATGTTGACCACTTCCCATTTCCAAGTAGGGATTTCTATTGCTTGCAATAAGCCTCCTGGTTTTTGATGTTCAATCTTTACCTGCTGGCAATTTGGACACTGTGCTACAAATTCCGCTATATCTATCTTCATGCCATCCCACCAATACATCATCTTGAGATCATGATACATTTTGGTTGCACCTGGGTGAATAGAATACCGAGAACAATGTGCTTCTTCTAGAATTCGTCGGCGCAATTCTGCTACATTCAGCACACATAATCTGCCTCGGTTTCTAAGAATTCCATCCATAGAAACTTCAAATGGAGACTTCTCCTTTCCATGAGATGTGTCTCTGTAACGACACAATTGAGGATCTTCATATTGTCGTCCTTTCACTTCCATATCCAAGGACGAAATTGTGGGATCATTAATACTAATCCCCACATTACCTGAATCGATTACACGTACTCCAAGATTAGCTAATTGGTGGAGCTCATGAACCATCTCTTTCTTTTCCGGAGGGACTTCACATAGACTGCCCATTGACCGGCGGCTAAGCGCATCAGCTACTACATTCGCTTTTCCAGGGTGGTACAAAATGTTCACATCGTAATCTTTTAACAATTCTAACCACCGCCTCCGCCGCAGGTTCAACTCCTTTTTCTTGAAAATGTATTGAAGGCTTTTGTGATCTGTATAAATTTCGACATGCACACCATACAAATAATGCCTCCATATTTTTAAGGCATGAATAACCGCAGCCAATTCGAGATCATGAGTTGGATAATTCTTTTCATGTTTCCGTAATTGCCTCGAAGCATATGCAATAACATTACCATGCTGCATCAATACATATCCTAATCCGACACCGGAAGCGTCACAATATACCACGTAGCCATCTGACCCTTCTGGAAGTGTTAAGACCGGAGCTGAGGTCAATCTGCATTTCAACTCTTGGAAACTGCGCTCACAAACATCTTTCCACTGAAATTTGGCTGACTTCTGGGTTAGCTTCATCAATGAGGCTGAAATAGATGAAAAGCCCTCTACGAACCTCCTATAATAACCTGCCAACCCTAGAAAACTACGGACTTCTGTAGGCGTCATAGGCCTTGGCCAAGTCTTCACAGCTTCAATTTTCTGAATATCAACTCGAATACCATCATCTGAAATAACATGGCCCAGAAATGTCACAAAATTTAGCCAAAACTCGCACTTTGAAAATTTTGCATACAATTCTCGGGCACGAAGAATTCCAAGAACAATTCTCAAATGATTTGCATGCTTTGATTCTGTGCGAGAGTACACCAGAATATCATCGATAAACACTATCACAAATAAGTCCAAGAGAGGCCTGAATACATTGTTCATCAAGTTCATAAACACGGTCGGAGCATTAATCAATCCGAATGACATCACTCGGAATTCATAGTGGCCATATCTCGTTCTGAAGGCCGTTTTGGGAATATCCGCTTCTCTAACTCTCACTTGATGGTAACCCGACCTCAAATCTACTTTAGAAAACCACTTGGCGCCTTGCAATTGATCGAATAAGTCATCAATCCTTGGAAGAGGATATTTGTTCTTTATCGTCACTTTGTTCAATTGCCTATAATCGATGCACATTCGTAGGGATCCGTCTTTCTTTCTTACAAACAAGACTGGGGCTCCCCACAGTGATGAACTGGGTCTAATAAATCCCTTCTCGAGCAAGTCTTTCAACTGCGCCTTTAGCTCTTTTAATTCCGCCGGAGCCATTCGATAAGGAGGAATAGAAATAGGCTTGGTATCTGGCAACACGTCAATAGCAAAATCAATTTCTCTTTCTGGAGGAAGACCTGGAAGCTCGTCTGGAAACACATCCGGGAATTCATTCACTACCAAAACTGATTGGAAAGTTGGTGGCTTTGACTCGGTGTCATGAACTCGAACTAAGTGATAAATATAGCCCTTGTCTATCATCTTCCTTGCCTTAAGGTAGGAAATAAACCTACCCTTCGGAGATGCTGCATTACCCTTCCATTCAAGCACGGGCTCTCCCGAAAATTAAAATCGAACCACTTTCGATCGGCAATCAACATTAGCATAGCACGATGCCAACCAGTCCATGCCCATAATTACATCAAAATCTAACATTTCCAACTCAATCAAATCAGTTGTGGTCTGGCGATCACATATCACAACTACACAATTTTTATACACTTGTCTTGCTATCACGGGATCACCAACCGGAGTAGACACCTCAAAAGGTTTGATCGGCTTAGGTTTCACCCAACACAACCAGCAACATATGGAGTAATATAAGAAAAGGTAGAACCCGGATCTATCAGTGCATAAACATCACAGGAGAATATAGACAATGTACCTGTAACCACATCCGGGGAGGACTCAAGATCCTGCCTCCGCCTAAAGCATATACACGGGGCTGAGTAGCACCTGAAGTAGATGCTGTCCCTCTACCTCTACCTCGGCCTGCTGAAATCTGGGAAGTCTGCGCTACCGGGCGTGCTGAGGAAGAACCAGCTGCTGAACCTGTAGGCTGAACTCCAACTCGGCCACTCGTCGACGGGCAATCTCTCATCATGTGCCCTACCTGGCCACAAGTATAACAAACATCCGAACCCTAGCGACATTGTCCAGAATGTAATCTACCGCACTGGCTGCATCGCGGTACTGGGGGTCTCCTCTGACTATAATCTTCCCTAAACTGGGAATCTGAGGCCCTCGAACTCTGGACCTATCCAGAACGGAAGGAGCAATCAAATCTCCTACCTGCGAATCGAGAAGGTGCACTCGTCACCGACTGGCTTGAGTACCTAGAATACATCTTCCTTGATCCCCCTCTGTAATCACTGCCTGCTCCTATCGATCTGGCTCTCTTGTTTTGTCTCCTATCACTATCACGGTTACTTCTCCGTGGCTGTTGTCGCCCCTCTAAATTCTGAGCATGAGCTTATATTCGGGAAATATGCATCCCGTCTTGCAAAGAAGCCGTCAAACAATCTCTGAATAAATGTGGCCCTAGGCCACTTACAAATCTATGTACCCGATCTCCCATGTCGGCTACCATAGCCGGGGTATATCTAGCCAAAGAATTGAATTGCATGCTATACTCCCAGACACTCATATTTCTTTGCCTCAAATTAGGAAATCTATCCGCTCTAGTTCGGCAGACCTCGGGTGGCAAGTAATGACAAATAAAAGCATCTACGAACTCTTGCCAAACCGGAGGAGGCGCATTCTCTCCTCTTGATAATACCCAGTTGTTATACCATAAAACTGCCACATCCTGAAGTCTATAGGATGCTAACTCCACGGACTCAGTTTCATAGGCATGGACAATCTTTAATGTCCTCAACACCTCATCAATGAAACCTTGCGGGTCTTCATCTGGTTTTGACCCGAAGAACTCCGGAGGATTTAGACTCATGAAATCACGGGCTTTGGTACTTGCTGCCCGATCACTTGAACTCGCATTTTGTCGTTATGCCTGTGCGGTGACCAATTGTGTCAATAACTGAATGGCCTCAGTCATTTATTGACCCGAAGCGACTGGTGGAGGAATTGGAGCTAGAGTTCCTCCTTGTCCTTCCACATTAGGAGGGGTAGAAGAAGTATTAGACAAGGCCTCATTATGCGATTCACCTTCTTCTATATTCATCGGAGGCTCTCTTTCTACCAACCTCTTTGTCGTAGTCTTGCCCTTCTGGGCAGCTATAGCCTTTCCCTTTGGCGGCATTCTGAAATCACAACACACTATTAGGGAGGACAAAATCTTATACATGGCTCTATCGCACGATCTCATAGAAGAAAGATGGTCATTTTTCCTAAATGCCCTGTAGCCTCTTGTTTATTGATGTGGCGTGCAACACACCCTAAACAAGACTTTACTAGACACGGCTCGTAGACACTTCCTAGGACTGAACCGCTCTGATATAACTTTTGTCACGACCCAGCTAGGGGCCGTGACGGGTACCCAGGGCTAGCCACCGAGCACCACTCGTTCTACTACTCATCTTACTTATTTAATGCTCTTTTATCAACTTTTATACTCAAATTGTAGGAAAATCGTATTTTGTATGGAAACATAAATACTTTTATATATATATGCCCCTCGGCCATCAAAATAATATATACATATAATAGCATCTCGTGAGACCATCTAACCCACACTGCGTATCTACGAGCCTCTACTGGAGTGCTGAACATAAGGACAGGACAAGACCCCGTCATGCCCAAAAATATATATACATGACTATATACACAAAATAATAATCATAAGCACCTCCGGAACAATGGAGTGCTCTCAAATCAGCTGACGGCTACTACGAATCTGGGTCGAGCTCTCCTCCCTGTCTACTCATACTCGTCATCATATCATATATGCATAATGAACAAGCTGCCCGCCCATATAGGTACGATGTAGTAATGTATAAGCTACCCGTCCATATCGGATCGGTGTGATAATCATAACATTAGCCTGCGTCCAGGCCTCCCGCGTCCGGGTTATCATCTCCTGCCGCCCACTAGTGGTGTCTGCCCATGCCATTTGGCCATGGTGTATCGTATAGCTGCCCGCCTTGGCGGTGAATGCCCGGCCAACTAGGCACGGTGTTATAACATCATCATACATGCTCATCATAATATGCTTATCGTATCATACTTATGATAATACATGCATAAGGCTTAAGAACAACTTTACTTTATCGCGGTGACTTAAGGTCGTGATCCCCCGATTTCATTATGGAGCAATTATTGACATCCTGCCTCACCTTGAAGGAAGTAGTATATAAGGTGAGTGTAAGCAATAAATGTCATCATTAACATTATAGAATCGTCATATCATATCTCTTATCTTATATAGCTATCCATAGACATCGGCTTTTAGCTTTCTGGAATATAGGAACTCATGGAGAGGAAGGGAAATCATGCTAGAAGATTCATGCCATTAGAAAGAAAGGACTAACCTCAGATACCTTTGACGTTTAACTAAGTTATCGTTTGCTTGTTCTCCTTCGATATCACGTTTCTACCTTCAAGACAGAATTCGCACTAACGTTAGTCAATTCGACTATAAAAACGCGTGACTATTCTAGGGAAAATTGGGCAGCGCTTCCTTTGTTTATACTACTTTTCCCATATACTACATCAACTCCCAAACGCTCTCATGAGCATTCACATTATCGTAATCAACAATTATCATTCAGATACATTGACCACAATCCACCACTTCTCTTCAATTTCTCCGCATTTATGGTTATAGCTTATTATCGCGTTTCCTTATATATAATACTTATTTAATGGTCTAAATGTCATTTATAACGTATTCATAATCACAACATTCCAACATTCATATTTCCTATGTCTTTTTTGCAATTCAAGTATCTTAACCTTCCAATACCTTAAACAACATGGTTTAGTCATGAAACTTACCTTAGATGATGGTTGAACAAGCTTTGAATGGAATCACTCCTCTAGCATCAAAACCCTACTTCACTTCCTTTGGGTTTTCTTGAGAGAGATGAACTTTAGCTAGGTTTCATACACTTTATTTCATGGATTTGGTGTTATTGATAATGGATTTCCTTTGATTTTCTTGTGATGAAGAGTAGAGAGCATTCTAGAGGTTTCTAGAGAGAAATGTCGTGGAGATGAAATGAATTTAATGAGCTTGGGTCTCCTTTTAATGACTTAAAGTCTGATTCGGAATGAACAGTAACTGAAGTGCACAAAGGTAGTAAACCTAGTTTACGGTCCGTATTCCAGTTTACAGGTAGTATATCGTGATCGTATTTAAGCATATCAAAACCAGAAAGGTATGCTGAGGATCATGGTGATTTACGACCGCAGTTTACGGGTCGTATTTCAATTTACGGTCCGTATTCCAAGTCGTATTTAACCATTTAAACATTCGACAGAAAGTTAAAGTTTTGTAAGTTGAAATATGACATGGTGGTTCACGAGCCGTATACCACTTTACGGTCCGTATTTCATTTTACGACTGACTGGGCCAAAAATGCAAATCTGCAACTTTTTCACATTTTCAAAACCTATAATTAGTCATCGTGGAGCATAGCCTATCTTTTATTGCGATCACCTTTGAAATCTCACTCAGGGTCGTCAAACTTCGTTCCCTTCTTATTAAAACACCATATACTCGTATTCTTCGTTAGTCTATTCGTTGTGCGTTCACAGGGAAATTTTCGAGGTGTAACATCTGCCCGGCCCTGTAGGCGCGATGTGATATCATCATTATATACTTATCGTGAATCATGTATAAAAAGACTCAAAGGAGAGGCTATAACTCTATCGGGGTGATGTAAGGTCATGAACTCCCGATTCCATTATGCAGTATTCATAAGCATTCTGCCTTACCTTGAAGGAATTAGCATATAAGGTGATTGTACACAATAAACAACATCAATGAATCGTAATTGGGGTCATTAGCTTTAGAATCTTTAGACTTAACTCATCATCATCACTATCATACTCATAACATATCTCATTTCTTTATCTCCTGTGAAACTCTTTATAATCATAGACTCATAAATTCCGGGATGTAAGAAAGTCATGGAGAAATAGGAGGATTCATGCCATAGGAGTCATGCCTTAGAAAGAAGGGACTAGCCTTACATACCTTTTCGTTTAGCTACTCTATCACTTGAACGTTCTCCTCCAATATTCACGTGTTTACCTTCAAGAGAGTTTGTGCTAACATTAGATAATCGATATCTTAAGCATACTTGACTATAGCTAGATAAAATTGGGCAGCATCTCCTTTGTTTATACAACTTTCTCCATATCATATATCATCTCTCAAACGTCAATAATAACATTCATAATATCATAAGCAATAATCTTCATTCACCTTACATTATCCAAGTCTCCAAATTTCACTTCAAATCATCCATAACCATGGTCATAGTACAATATTACATTCATCCTTATATAATGTTTCTCACATGTTCTTAATATCATTTATAACATATTTATAATCACAGCATATCAATAATCATGACTCATTCCAAGCTACTACTCAAATATGCCATTATTCTCATATTTATGACCCAACTTCTACCTCATTTCATAATCCAAGTATTTCAACTCCTCAATACCCTAAACAACATGAAATGATCATAAAACTTACCTTTAGTAGTGTGGGAATGAGATTTGGGTGGAAACACTTCACTTGAGCAAAACCCTAGTTCCACTTCCAAAGAAATTTCTTGTCTTGGATGAACCCTAGTGAGCTTCTTGCACTTAATTCTCTTGGTTTGATGTTGTTGATCCTTAATTTCTCTTGAATTCTTATAGAAGAAGTGTAGAGAGTGTTCTAGAGAGTTCTTGAGGTGTGGAGTGAAAAATGAAATGAAATAAATGAGGTTGGGGTCCCTTATATCAACTTAAAAATCTGCCCTGACTTGAAGAGATTTATTTTAGGCTTTTGAAACACCTTTAAACTCCTTACATACCTGGAGATATACCCCTCCAAAGTTGACCCAAAATTCTGTCTAGAATTATGCCAATTTCCAAATTTTCGACAAACTTATTTTCTCCGCTTTGCTTGGTCCCGGAATCTTCCGAAACTCTCCATACATAATATTATCATTGATCATTCTTGATAATACTTCGTTCCTTATAATCCAAAGTTGTTTTACCTAGCCGTAGCTCAACATACTTACGTTCAAATTTAATAAGTGCTTCGCCGTAGCTCGACATACTTACGTTCAAATTTAATAAGTGCTTCTCCGAAAATACGGGGTGTAACAAATAGCCATGGACTTCGTGGTGGGTCTTTCCGAAGACGTTAGGGAAGTTTGACTCTATCTGGGTTATTGTCGACCAGTTGACTAAGTCTACCCATTTTATTCTGGTGAAGATAACTTATAATGCGAAGAGATTGGCTAAAATCTACATTTGTGAGGTACTTAGACTTCACGGGGTTCCCATCTCCATTGTATTCGATAGGGGCACCACTTTTACATCCTTGTTCTGGAAATGTTTGTATGAGGAGTTGGGTACTAAGTTAGATCTTAACACCGTCTTCCATCCTCAAACTGACGGTCAGTCTGAGCGGACTATTCCGTGCGTGTGTGATAGATTTCGATGGGCACTGGAATCAGTTCTTGCCCTTAGCTGAATTTTCTTACAATAATAGCTATCACTTGAGTATTCATATGGCCCCATTTGAGGCATTGTATGGAAGGAGGTTGAGGTCTCCCATTCGAGGTGAGACCGTGGGGTACTAACTTGCTGAGAGAGTCCCTAGAGAAGGTGAAGGTGATTCAAGCGAAGCTTCTGGCAGCGCAGAGTAGGCAGAAAGAGTATGCGGACCGCAAGGCCCGAGATCTTGAGTTTGAGAAAGGAGAGCAAGTGCTGTTGAAGGTCACCCATGAAGGGGGTAATGTGGTTTGGAAAGAAGGGCAAGCTTAGCCCGAGGTACATTGGTCCATTTGAGATTCTTAAACGTGTGGGAGAGGTGGATTACAAGTTGGCTTTACCTCCAGGATTATCAGGCGTTCATCCAGTGTTCCATGTGTCGATGTTGAAGAGGCACCACGATGATGGTTCCTATATCATCCGTTGGGATTCGGTTTTGTTAGATAAAAATCTTTCGTATGTGGAAGAGCCCGTTGCTATCTTAGACAGGGATGTTTGCAACTTGAGGTCCAAGGAAATAGCCTCTGTGAAAGTTCAATGGAAGAATCGACCAGTGGAAAAAGCTACTTGGGAAACAGAGTCGGATATGCGTAGCAAATACCCTCAGATTTTTTTCGAGTCAGGTAACTCCTCCCTAGATTTCTTATCTTTGTCCGTTCGTGGATGAACGGTGCCTTAATTGGTATCTGGTGGAATAACCCTTCCGGTCATTATGGGAAATTAGGACTCCATTGGAAATTCCGACGCCGCGGGTGGATTCGTAGGGCATCCTTTTGTATGTATACATGTTTTGTGTTGGGTTTTGAGGCCTTGGATGAAATGTGGGGTGATAGGGGGAAAACTGGACAGAAAATCAAGCTCACTGTCCAAAATAAACCGGTGTGGCGGTGGGAGTACTGCTGCAGCGGTACCACTATAGCGGTGGGCTGACCGCTCCCAACGGCCAACCACTTTCTCTTGGGGCCGCTGTGGCGGGCCAATTCCTGCTACAGCGATGCCGCTATAGCGAGGTAGTCACTATTATAGCGGTGAACGGATTATCTTGGGTCAGCTATAGCAGTGGCTTGGCAGCTATAGCGGGACCGCTGCAGCGGCGTAGTAACCGCCGCAGCGGTCTACGGGAAGGTAGTATCCATGTTTTAATGCCTTAGTTTTATATTTTTCATTCATAACACACCAACACACTTCCCCACAAGCACCTAGAGAGGATTTTCAAGCTAGGGCAAGTTAACCTTGAGAGGTAAGTCTCTTTGCTTTCCATTCTACTTTCCCATTCCCTCCGTTATTGTAATCATCTTCATGGGTCTTTAATGGTGAAAGTGAAGTGGAAACCCTAGAATATCAATAAACCTTCAAAACTTGATGGGTTGGGATTATTAACGGGTATTTATCATTTAAATGGATTGATTAGTTGCTATTTGTCATAAATTGAACATTTAGAATAGTAAACTAAGTGGTTGAGACCTAGGGTTCTATAAAAATGGTGTCTTTGCCATAGAAAACTATTTGTAACGGGAATGTTTGATAGAATGTGGTATAAATTGATGGTTTATGTATATTAGGGGCTTTGATAGGTTGTTTATCACCTAGAAAATCATCCACCCTTAGAATAGGGAGAGGGAAGGGTATTTCTTGCCTTGGTAATTGTAAATTGAGCAATGTGACTCACTGAGCCTTCAATATTTAGACCGTGAACGTATTGAGGCTTTGAGAAAAGGAAACAGTGTAGCAGAGTGACAGGCATTGTTCCAGCTCTACTTTGAGGTAGGTTACAGTTTACTTGAGTTAGACTTTGGTTAGTTGATTGTATGTTTTGTGATTTCTTTAGGAGAAAGCATGTCTAGTTTTCATGCATGATATTGTGTTGTTAAACTCCTATGTGAATGCAAATTAAGTGTTTATGTAGACTTCGTGCCATTATTCCTGTGTGATTGAATCTGCAGTGGATGTGTTGTGTTGAGAAGCTAATATAATCTTCTCAAGGATATTGTGACATGAAATGATGAGTTGATTCTTGGTATTGGAGAGGTAAGAAACACTGTCCTGTAAGAGGTATGAAAAGGCACTCATGTGACCTAGATTATGGGCTCGTGGTCCGAGGATCGTTCCGGAAATGAAAGGTACTGTGATATGTCCCGCGATCAAGGTTCGTTCCGGGGCGGAGGTTTGTGCTCAGGTCTGAGGGGTTATTCCGGAACGAGTGGTACGTCCCCTACAGGTCATGACTACCGAGCTAAGACATCAGCTAGCATGTATGTACAGTGCGTGTGGTTATTGTGGTAAATTTGTTTCCGTTGTTGACTTACATGATTGTGATGCCTGACATCTTGGTGATTCATTGTGGTTGTTCTTGGTTGACTTGCTGTGATTCATTGATGTCCCTGACTGTTGACTAGCTTGTTTTATTCTATTAATTTTACGAAATATGCATGATACTAATCTTAGTCGGCCTATGAAGCTTACCGGTACATAGTGTTTGTACTGATACTACCTTGCTGCATTCTTTGAATGCAGATTTTGATATAGAGATAGTTGATCGTCCTCACATCTAGCGTGGAGGATATTTGTTGACGGACTAGGCTGCCCGAAGATCTTCTTGCTATGATGTCTTTTCGTACTCTAGACATTTTGGATTACCTGTTAGACTTCTGATTCTTAGACATGTTTTTGTCTTAGAGTCTTGTACGATGACTTTCGGATTTTGGGGATTGTAACAGTTAGAACTTCCGCACTTACTACCGTATTTATGGCATTATTACTTGTTCTTTGTTGTTAAATGAGTAATAATTGTTTAGCTTGATTAATATAAAACTCGATTGAATGGATAGGTGTTTGTATGTTGGTTCGCCCACTAGGATTTAGATGGGTGCCAGCCATGGCGGGCTGGGTCGTGACATACAACCAAATTCTGGCTAATACGAGTAGCAAAATCTCATAACATTCTATTATACACATATCACGAGGATTCACAAACTTCCTTCGAGACAAGAATTTTTTAAAAAATTCAGGCACACAGTCAAACATTTAGGATACATAATATAGCTCAAACTCATATAAAACATATTCAGATAGATCGACTTCAAATAACATATAAGAACCGAAAATATACTCATAATGATCTAAAATATGCTTTAGCAAGTAAACGTAGGAATAGGGGCCGCTTTACCTTAGGCTGAGAGGTATCACGTGAAACTTCTTCGTTGGTAAATTTTAATAAATAAGTATATATAATTAAAAGGCAAAAACAAAAGTAACGATATATTGAACAAAATGACATTGGTTGAGACAAAGAGCTGCATAGTTCACTTGGTTAGGTGCTTTTAATTAACTTATAGTAGAGGTGGGAAATGGGCGGGTTGGTTCAAACGGTGTTAGGTAAAAATGGGTCAATTCAATGAATGGGTGTTGGCATAAAGCCATATGTATAAGAATTTTTTATGATTGACAAAGAAAAGACTTGGAACAAGAAAACCAACTTATAAGGCATGATGAAAGCTGAATTAAAGCAGATGAAGAAATAATAGTAATGTTCCAAGCCAGAAAATACTGTGAATAAACCAGGTCTAGATATATGTTAAAATTGAACAAACATGTTCAACGGCTGAGATAAAGCTATAAAGAATATGTGATTGAGTTTCCAGACAGTATGAAAGGTCTGAAGAAAGTGTGCAGCACATGCATAACAGAATGGTTAGAACAGGTCTATAGACATGTTACATTGCACAGCAGCAGAAGCAGATACAAGTACATGAAATTCCACAAACGCAGATAAAGGGAAGGCAGAGAAAAAAAAGGAGTTGAATACATACTCAGTCTCAGAACAATTAAATGGAAACAAATGGAACACGGCATAAGACATGTTCTATCACAAGGGCACATTCAGAGCATGGGAGATGATGACTCAGTCAAAGGTGCAGTTCAATTGAAGAAATACAACAATTATGCAAACTATTCTATAGAAAGAAGTCATCAAGTACAGTGGAGGAATCAAGAGCAGTGGATGAATAACCAGTAGTTGTGACATAATGAAGAAGAAGAGAGGTAAAGAAGACTCAAACTCAGAGACAATGTTCAGAAGAGAATTGTTCAACCAAAGAGTTTGCAGATAAAGGATGTGAATCAGGTTAACAGAAGAACCAGGTCTGCAAACATGTCCCATCACAGAGCAAGAACAAAATCAAATGTCAAAGAATGAGTCAACATTGAAGGTCATTAGATTTTGGAAAAAAAATTCTGGTGTAATAAAGAGGACACTAAGTCAAGGCATTGGGCTGGTTGGTTGAAAATGTGTTTACCTAAGGAGGAAGGTGGATTGGGTTTCAGATCTTTATTTGATGTGTCTAAGGCTTTATGTGCAAAATTATGGTGGAGGTTTAGAACATCTAATACATTATGGGCAAATTTCATGTGGAATAAATACTGCAAGAAGCAGTATCCACAGTATGTGCAATGGAAAGGTGGTACACAAGTGTGGAAACTGGTCCTAGAGGCTAGGGAAAATATTGAACAATTGATATGGTGGGAAACAAAGAATGGAACATCTAATATTTGGTTTGACAATTGGACCAAATTAAGTGCTCTACACTATGTATTACCTGATATTCAAATTGATGAATCTATAGAAGATGTTAAAGACCTAATAGGAGGTAATGAATGGAATGTTAGCAGATTACAACAACTTCTTCCAGCTGATGTAGTAGAGTATATTCTAGAGGAGTTGGAGTTGAGAGAAATTTCAGAGCAGTTTCTAGTGCATGGGACCTGCTTAGACAAAGAGATCATGTTTCTGAGGACTATAAGAACATATGGCTGAAGGGTCTTCCTTTTAAGATCTCTTTCTGCTTATGGAGGTTATGGAAATTCAAACTACCTGTGGATGAAGTTCTAGCAACTATTGGAATTAATATAGTTTCTAGATGCTGCTGTTGCATAGAACGTAGACATGAGACAATAGACCATATGTTTTTAATAGGAGATTTTGCTAAAACTGTATGGAATTGGTTTAGCAGTGCTGCAGGAATATTGATGAACTGCTGTCAAGTGAAACATACAGTGAAATTATGGTGGAATGCAAAGTGTCATTATAAGTTGAGACCAATACAAAAGGCAGTACTTGCAGTCATTCTTTGACAGATCTGGAAGTGGAGAAACACAAGACTGCTTGGGGGTAATATGTCAATGTATAAAGTTCTGCATGAGAGCAATCAAAATATTCATCTGCTACGCAGGATAAGATTTCCTTCAATGCAGAATATTCCTGACAAATGGCCTGATTTCATTGACTATTTTGAATCATTTAGACCTGTTATCAGGACACTTGTAGTGAAATGGCAATTACCAGCCAAGGGTTGGTTCAAATGTAATACAGGTGGTGCTGCTAGAGGAAATTCAGGCCCTAGTTACATTGCCTTTTGTGATAGAAATGAGGAGGGTAATCTCATATATACAGCAGGGCAAACTATTGCAAATGGTAATATTCTCATAGCAGAAGCATTGGCCATCAAGAAGGGAGTTGACTACTGCATTTCTCATCAGCTTGTTCCTCTAGTTGTGGAAACTGATTCTTTGGCTATGAAGATGTTCATTTCTGGAACATGGGAGGTTCCATGGAGCATTACTTTGGTAGTTCAAGAGATTAATAGATTAATGAGGGGAAATATGGTGATTGTGGAGCACATATACAGAGAAGGAAATGGCCTGGCAGACATTTTAACTAACTATGTTTTTGATTTTGCAGGTACACAACACTTTCATAATTTTCAGGATCTTCCAATCAAGGCTAAAAGACTTTTCAACATGGACAAAGCTCAAATTCCTAATCTTAAGATCAGACATGGGAAGGATAACAGATTATAGGAGTTATAGCTTGAATCAGACTTTGCTATTGATTCTGTTAAGACAATGAAATAACTATGATGGATGTCTAGGCCATATATACTTCTTGTGTTGAAATAGAGATAAACTGGTGAGGATTCTTGTTATGGGTGGTATTAGTATGCATGCATGCTCATTCCCAGGCAGGAAGTCTTAACATGTTCAACAAAGCTTCAACACTTTCCTGAAAATGGCAACAGATTGGATCAGTGACCATTATAGCAAAAATAGCATAGTAAGCTGATACTGTCCTAGATGTCTGAAGCAAATTCACTTGACTGAAGTCCATATCACCTGGTGAGAACTTGGAGGTGTGAAAAATGGATGCAAGTCAATACTATAGGACCTCTAGCAGCTTTATTTATGTTTGATGTTGTAATGGTTTTCTTTTTTTTGCTCTAGCTTTCTTTTGTTTTCTTTTTCTCACTAACCACTTGGTTAGTTTCTGTACAGTTTTTTGATTTTTAATAAATTGCCACTATTTTGGTGGTTTTTTTTTTTTAAAAAAAAAGTCAAGATTGAAGGCATGATTTATTCCAACAATGAATAAATGCATGTGAAAAATACAGACACAAAGCTACACATGATCAATAAAAGAAGTCTGTCATCCAGTTCCATCATCCATAACAAAAGCAAACTCAAGAAGAAGTTATAACTATGAACGTGAAAAAGATGATGAAACAGGTTTGAAAACATTTTCCATCTCAGACAGTACAGAGATTCAGAGGAAAATGAACTAGGTGAATAAAACAGGTTAGTAAGCCTTCGACACATATTAGAAGCAGACTCAACAAGGAAATAATCCAAATACTACACAAACCCTACATGCGTGTCATTGACCGACTAGGAAAGGGTTTTGTGGTCACTGACCTACAGAGCTTCAATGTTATAAATGCACAGGTCTTTCAAAGAAAAAGTTTGCGCACCCACTAATAGAGAGTTTAGAATATTGAGCTACCAAAAGATATATCAAGAATATTCAAGGATCTAGGGTTGCGTCCCTAGTGCAAGAAGAATGATTGAAGGAACTATTTTACTGTATAATGTTCTCCTATTCACATGTCTAGATATCTTGTATTAGGTTTGGTATATAGAGTTGTATCTTTATCCACTTTCATAGAAGCATTCAAGTAGATACAAACATTGTAAATCCAAGTAGGAAGTGTACTACTTGGAGATACCTTGCTAGTTAGAGGCTGGGTAGCAAGGTTAAAGTAAGGGTTAGATTACTGAGGTTTTAATTTGTAACTCGAAGTTGGCTCATTGTTGTAGTGGAGTTAGGGAAATCCTACAGGTCTGTTAGGTCGTGGTTTTCATCACCTTTTGAGCTTGGTTTCCACGTAAATATTGTGTGTCCTTTATTACTTATAGTTTACTATTTCGCATAGATGCTAGTATAGAATAGGTAAAGTAGCATATTTCTTCCTATAAGCAAGAATTAGATGCGCATAGGATAGGCAGTAGGTCATGTAAACTAACAAGTGGTATCACTGCAGGTTCTCCACATAAAGGTTAACACCTTAGGAGAAGGTTATGATAAATGATGCACCAAACTACTGAACGCAGTAAGGGAAAATCTACTTAAAGGCCTCCATTATTCAATGGACATTACTATCAATGGTGGAAAACTCGTATGAAGGACCACCTAAAGGTAGAAGATCAGGAGTTATGAAGCAGGGTCATTAAAGGACCTAAATATCCTACAAGGAAAGGAGAAAATGGAATGGAGATAAGGAAAGAAAGAGTTGAGTATGATGATAAAGACTACAAGGTTCTTAAAAAGAATGTTAGAAGAGAAGAAGCAAGCCTAGTAAGGAAATTCCTCAAAAGAGCAAATCAATCAGGAAAAAATAATACCTCTGATAAAAAAAGGAGTTTTGATAGGGCACAGGCTGGTGGATGCTTCAACTACAAAAATATTGATCATGTGATCAAGGAGAGTCCACTATGGAAAAAAGAACTGCAGAAAAGGAAAAAGCGGAGACAAACAGAAGCAAGGAAACCACCATTGCTATGGTAACAACCTAGGGATCTGATGAAGCAGACCATACTGCTCTCATGATTGTTGATCATTCAGGATTAGACACTAAAGATTATATCAAAGTAAAAACAAAAAGGTCTGAGTCACTCGATCAATTTACAAGTTTAAGGATCAACTAGTGAAGAGTGAAGTTAGTAAAAACATAGCTGAACGGGAGAATTGTCTGTTGAGAAAATAGGTTGCTCAACTTGGTTCATCGGTCTTGACTCTTCAATCTGAGGTTCTAAAACTGACACCTAAATTAGGAAAGGGAAGCTTGGACGATGAACAAATTTAAATTGAGTCTGGTTAGGAAAGATCTAATCCATCAAATGGTCAAAAGAAAGGGACCCATACCTACCTGGGTACCAAAAACTAACCACTGATTGTTTTGCAGGTCAGAGGAGTAGAACTTAGTTTAGAGTTGTAACGACTCGCTAAGTCATTTTGACATTCTTGCCAAGAAATTTCCAAAAACCCTTCTCGAGGTTGCTTTTGTGTGTTTATGACATGCGAGGATGGGTGACGCGGTCTATCGATTTTAGTAATTTTAGAAGTTTGAGAGTAAGTTAAATGGAGAAGTTTGGACAAAGTCAACACCGGGATTAAATGTGTCATTTTTGTGGTTTCGTCGATTTCATTAGGTCCAGAATGTCATTTTTGACTTATTCGAGCCTTTGGTTCGGGTTCAGAGGCATTTGGGTGTGTTTTGGATACCAGGTTGGAAAGTTGAGTTTTGGCAGTGTTGGAGTTGACCTTGATCAACCCTGGGTCAAAATGACATTTTTTTCAAATTCGAGTGCGCGAGCGAGTCGTAGCGTATTTTATGATAGACATGCATATTTGGTCTGTGTCCTGGGGTTTCCGAATGAGTATTGGGTGTTTGTTCGGGATTTTAGGGAAACTAGATTTTTTGGTTTTAGTCATTTGGTTTTCCTTCTTCGCATTAGCGAGAGGGCCTCGTGTTCGCAATAAAGGGGGACCAGGTGGGGCATCGCGTTCGCATAGGGTAGTCGAGGTCTGGGCTAGGTTGGTCTAGTCATCGCGTTCGCTATCAACCAGTCGCGTTCGCGATGGTCTGGGTTGGGTTAAGTTGCCTTCGTGAGGCTAGCTTGCGTTCGTGAAGGGTAATGGCCTGACAGTGATTAAAAACCCCAATTTCAAGTTTCATTTCCCATTCAGCATTTTAGAAGCTAGAGAACTCGAAATTGAAAGAATCAAAGTGCTATGATCAATTTTCTTCATTGGGGTAAGATCTTAATTTTTTTCTAATCATATTCCATTGATTTCTTTCTTTATATTAAGCTTGCATTCATGATTTCTACAGTAGAAATTTGGGTGTTTTCCATGAAAATGGGTATATTCAATTTACGAATAGAGGGTTCAAATGTGATTAGAACTTGATGATTTTTGGGATTTAGACTATTTAAGTTATGGGTAAGATGATTCTAGGCTTAAATTTAAGATATTCCTTTGGGGGGTCGGGGTTGCCTTTTTGGGTCTATTTTTAGGTGCTTTAAATTATCTTATAGTAGAGGTGGCAAATGAGCGGGTTGGGGTCAAACGGTGTTGGGTCAAAACGGGTTAATTCAATGAATAGGTGTTGGCATAAATCCATATATATATGCGAAGTTTTGATGATTGACAAAGCAAAGACTTGGAACAAGAAAACTAGCTAATAAGGCATGGTGAAAGCTAAATTAAAGCAAATGAAGAAATAATAGTACTGTTCCAAGATGGAAAACATTGTGAATAAACCAGATCTAGATATATGTTAAAATTGAACAAACATGTTAAATGGTTGAGATAAAGCTATGTATACAATGTGATGGAGTTTCCAGACAATATGAAAGGTTTGAAAAAAACGTGTAGTACAGGCAAAACAAGATGGTTAGAACAAGTCCATAGACATGTTCCATTGCACAGCAGCAGAAGCAGACACATGCACATGAATGTCCACAAACACAAATAAACGGAAGGTAGAGAAACAAAGGGAGTTGAACACAGACTCAGTCTTAGAGCAGTTAAATGGAAAAGAATGGAACAAGGCATAAGACATGTTCTATCACAAAGGCACATGTAGAGCCGGGGAGATGATGACTCAGTCCAAGGTGCAGTTCAATTGAAGAAATAGAATAAGTATGCAAATTGTTCTATACAAAGGAGTCATCAAGTACAATGGAGGAATCAGGAGCAGTGGATGAATAACCAGCAGTGGTGAGATAATGAAAAAGAGGAGAGGTGAAAAATACTCAGACTCAGAAGACAATGTTCAGAAGAGAATTGTTCAACCAAAGAGTTTGCAGACAAAGCATGTGAATCAGGCTAATAGAAGAACCACATCTGCAAACATATTTCATCACAGAGCAAGAACAAAATTATAAGTCAAAGAGTGAGTAATGATTAAAGCCATGATTTATTTCATCAATGAATAAATGCATATGAAGAAGACAGACACAAAGCTACACATGATCAATGAAACAAGTCTGTCAACATGTTCCATCATCCATATCAAAATCAAACTCAAGAAGTAGTCAGAAGTAGGAACGTGAAAAGAATGATGAAACAGGTTTGAGAACATGTTCCATCATTGACAGTGCAGATATTCAGAGGCAGACGGAGCAGGTGAATAAAACAGGTTCATGAACATGTTCCAGGGCAATCCCTACAACAACTAGGATTTACAGAATTATGCAAAGAATTTGGCGGTCAAGTATGAAACATTCCTTTCCGTATTTATAGGGATTAGTAATCCTTCCATACATATTAGAAGAAGACTTAAAAAGGAAAGAATCCAAAAAATTGCACAAACCCTATGTGCATGTCATTGATCGACTAGGAAAGGGTTTTTGTGTTCATTGCCCTGCGAAGCTTCAATGTTATAAATGCTCAGGTCTTTCTAAGAAGAAGTTTGCGTACCCATAAAAATAACGTTTAGAATATTGAGCTATCAAAAGATATATCAAGAATATTCAAGAATCCGGGGTTGCGTCCCTAGTGCAAAAAGAAGGTTGAAGGAACTGTTTTGCTATATAATGTACTCCGATTCACAAGTCTAGATATCTTGTATTAGGTATGGTTTATAGAGTTGTATCTTTATCCACTTGTAACTCCAAATAGAAAGTTTACTACTTGGAGATAGCTTGCTAGTCAGAGGTTGGGTAGCAAGGTTAAGGTAAGAGTTAGATTACAGAGGTTGTAATTTGTAACTTGGAGTTGGCTCATTGGTATAGTATTGTTGGGGAAATCCTATAAGTCTGTAGGTCCTGGTTTTCGTCACCTTTTTAGCCAGGTGGTTTCCATGTAAATATCGTGTGTCCTTTAATTACCTGCAGTTTACTATTCGGTATAGACGCTAGCATAGAATAGATAAAGTAACGTGTTCCTTCCTATAAGCGAGAATTGGATACACATAGGATAGGCAGCAGGTCATGCAAACTAACAATGGATCAAAACCTTGCCCAACCCAAATATACATGGGTGAAAATGAGTTTGGTCAAGTTGGGTTAAAAGGTAGGTTATAACCCAACCTGTCCAACTTGACCCAAAAATTTCCTCACTTGTACTCGTGGACACACACTGATGTAAGAGTCGAAACAAGCTAACAAAAGCAAAACCAATGCAATCTAAGAGCCCATTTGGATTGGCTTATAAGTTGGTTATAAGCTGTTTTCAGCTTTTTTGAGTGTTTGGCTGGCAGCTTAAAGTCATTTTGTGCTTAAAATAAGCTCAAAAAAATAATTGGGCCCATTTGACTTAGCTTATCTAAAGCATCTTATAAACTGAAAACAGCTTATAGACATAAGCCCATCCAAACAGACTCTAATACTACACCACTTGAGAAAAGGCTACTTATTCTTCTATTGGCTATTACTAGTAATCAATAAAGTTATGATAGCTCAAATTATTCACACACCCCTTTCTTTAGTCCAACAATGCCTCAGACATATAATTAAGAACTACTTTCACATGGCATATATACTTTAGCTTCTAGTGCTATAATGCTGAACTTTCTGAACTTCAAAATTTTGGTTCATGAAATTAAGACCCCAAAGGATAACGCTTTTTCTTGGTGTTATGATGTTAACAAGGGAAACATGGGGCTCGAATGAGATTTCAGAGTTAAATAGATGCAAAACCCTTCTACTATTGTTTTGTATTGAAGTAAAATTTTTAGTTTCGATTGGTGATTTTACTTGTGAAATACTTTTTGCACATATATTCAATTCAAAATTCCACCTTTGTATATTTCATTAGTATATTCAATGTTGATTATTTCAATGTTCTACCTGATTTTCTCAAATGCTTGCTTGTTTCTATTTCCAAATGAAGGCTAATATGACCTAATTGAGCTAACAAAACCACTCTGAACTCCCAATTTCTCATATTTTGAAGTAGTAACAGCAAATCATGAGTTCAAAGTTTCAAAGAGTAGAATTACACAATAAATATCTAAAGCATCTTATAAGCTAAAAACAGCTTATAAGCCAAAAAAAATAAGTTAGACTACCCCAACTTATTTTTTTTAGCTTATAAGCTATTTGCAACATATAGACATAAGCCCATCCAAACAGATTCTAATACTACACCACTAGAGAAAAGGCTACTTATTCTTCTATTGGCTATTACTATTAATCAATAAAGTTATGATAGCTCAAATTATTCACACACGCCTTTCTGTAGTCCAACAATGCCTCAGACATATAATTAAGAACTACTTTCACATGGCATACATACTTTAGCTTCTAGTGCTATAATGCTGAACTTTCTGAACTTCAAAATTTTGGTTCATGAAATTAAGACCCCAAAGGATAACGCTTTTTCTTGGTGTTATGATGTTAACAAGGGAAACATGGGGCTCGAATGAGATTTCAGAGTTAAATAGATGCAAAACCCTTCTACTATTGTTTTGTATTGAAGTAAAATTTTTAGTTTCGATTGGTGATTTTACTTGTGAAATACTTTTTGCACATATATTCAATTCAAAATTCCACCTTTGTATATTTCATTAGTATATTCAATGTTGATTATTTCAATGTTCTACCTGATTTTCTCAAATGCTTGCTTGTTTCTATTTCCAAATGAAGGCTAATATGACCTAATTGAGCTAACAAAACCACTCCGAACTCCCAGTTTCTCATATTTTGAAGTAGTAACAGCAAATCATGAGTTCAAAGTTTCAAAGAGTAGAATTACACAATAAATATCTAAAGCATCTTATAAGCTAAAAACAGCTTATAAGCCAAAAAAAATAAGTTAGACTACCCCAACTTATTTTTTTTACCTTATAAGTTGTTTGCAACTTATAGACATAAGCCCATCCAAACAGACTCTAATACTACACCACTAGAGAAAAGGCTACTTATTCTTCTATTGGCTATTACTATTAATCAATAAAGTTATGATAGCTCAAATTATTCACACACGCCTTTCTTTAGTCCAACAATGCCTCAGACATATAATTAAGAACTACTTTCACATGGCATACATACTTTAGCTTCTAGTGCTATAATGCTGAACTTTCTGAACTTCAAAATTTTGGTTCATGAAATTAAGACCCCAAAGGATAACGCTTTTTCTTGGTGTTATGATGTTAACAAGGGAAACATGGGGCTCGAATGAGATTTCAGAGTTAAATAGATGCAAAACCCTTCTACTATTGTTTTGTATTGAAGTAAAATTTTTAGTTTCGATTGGTGATTTTACTTGTGAAATACTTTTTGCACATATATTCAATTCAAAATTCCACCTTTGTATATTTCATTAGTATATTCAATGTTGATTATTTCAATGTTCTACCTGATTTTCTCAAATGCTTGCTTGTTTCTATTTCCAAATGAAGGCTAATATGACCAAATTTAGCTAACAAAACCACTCTGAACTCCCAGTTTCTCATATTTTGAAGTAGTAACAGCAAATCATGAGTTCAAAGTTTCGAAGAGTAGAATTACACAATAAAAACTTTACGTATGGAAAACAAAAAAGACTTCACAAGGTCCCCCATATGACTTACAGGCTTTATGAAATCGGGAAGAAAGCAGCAGAGAAGAAATAAAACCCTAGGTTTCTGAATTACGAAACTAAAGAAATAGAGTAAAGGTGTTGAGTTGGATATTTTAACCCAATGTGGCCTAATATATTCGTAGGAAATTTTGGGTTAACCGAATTTGACCCACCAGCTTAATAATTAATAACCTAACTCTTTTAAATTCATGCAGGTTGGGCTTATCTTTGCCACCTTTAACATAGATGACGTTAGTTCGAAGCTCTGCAGCTTGATTTTTGGTGTTTTTTTTCTTTAAATGTGCCTTATTTTAAAAGAATACATTGTTCAAGTTCAAACTGTTGACCTCTAGAAAACAAATAAAGCTATGAACCAATTAACTCAAATTACCATTTGTTGGTTATTGCAATATGTGACACTAAAGTATGATACTTTAGGGTGTTATGCTACTTTTTTCTTCACTTTCTTTCTCGCCAAAGAAATTGATTAAGAATAATTTACGAGAGAAAATGAATAATTAGTTGTTTAGTGATGGGTTGGTACCCTATAGTTAAAAAGTGTTTAATATTTGTTTTTTAATATAAATCTACAGTGTTTTATTTATTTGCTCTCATTTTAAAATGTGACACCGCTTAAAAATATCATGTGTACGCCATTGCGTAGGAAAACACATTCTGCATTATATTAGTAAATTATCGACTTGACCTTAAGGAAACACCACCCAATTCAAAACACCAAACTAGAGGGAACTATAGAAGTGTTACAGAACTTTAACAAGAAAATCCCCATGTATGTAACTCATCAACCACGCCCCAACTACATTCTACTTGTATGTTTCTGTAACGACTTGTTTGGTTGTTTAGGCCCTTTTGACCCATTTACACCAGTTGACCTTTCCCCTAGCTCCGTTAGAGTAATTTTTACCCGAGAGGGATGGGTGGCACGGTTCCTGAGGTATTCGGGATGGTCTTGATGGAATTCGAGAAATAGAAGCATATAAGTTGAATAAGCAAAAAAATGTTGATCAATAGTTGACTTTTGGTTTAACGAGTCTTTTTGGGATTTTTGTCAGTTGCATTAGTCCCGGAGGATCTATTAAAACTAGTAGGGTGGTTGATTCAGTTCCTGAGGCACTCGGGGGTGTTTTGGTCTTTGGGTTAGAAACTTGATTTTGGGGGTTGACCGGGTCAAAATGACCCCATTTGAGAATTCCAAGGCCGCGGATACATTCGTAGCGTGTTTTAATAATGGGTTTCATCCTTGATTTGTATTTGGGAGGTCTCGGATGTGTGTTGGGTTTCAGGTTGATCTTGGTGAAAATCAGAATTTTCTGGTTTCTAGTGTCTGCATGTGCGGGTTTGGGGTCGCATCTGCGGGCCTGCCTATGTGGGACTTGGTTCGCAGATATGAAGCATTAAGATGTTTAATGAGTCCTCATCTGCGAATATTTCTCCGCAGAGGCTAGGCCGCATCTGCGGGAGGGATCCATAGATGCGAGATCACTAGGTTCAGAACCTTAAATTCCCAAATTTCGAATCATTTCATTCCATTCACAAAATTGGAGACTTAAAGAGATTGAGGGGCTATTTTGTGGATATTTCTTTGGATTCATCTTTGGGTTAAGCTTCCTACATTCCTTTTATGTTGTATCATCTTTATACTAAGGAATCTATGGTATAAATTATGAGTTAGATGGGGTTATAAACCCTAAAATGATTTTTATGAGTTCCCTAATCTTGGTTTCTAAATATAATCAATGGGTAATTGGTTTCTAAACTTGAAGTCCTTCTTTTACTCTGGAATCTTGACATGGAAATTTGAGGGGTTTTCTCTAAATTTTGTGGGTTTTCAATTGTTGGAAAAAGTAATGTTGATTTGGGTTTGGATTGATATGAAATTTGATATTTGGACTCCCTAGACTTTGGGTAGCTCATTTTCTCATGAATCTCTTATTTCACCCTTGTGGGCCCAGGGTCCCTTTTATTTCGATTGGTTTTATGTCTCTATGGGTATCGTTAGCCTTGTAATCTAATGTAGAATAATGATTTGCTAGACTTTGATCGTTCTGAAGCACTTCGAAAGGGGAAGGCTCTAGCGGACCTGTTCGTAGCACCTGCTCGGCTTCGAGGTAGGTTACGGTTTACTTATGTCTAGACTTCGATCAGCGAATCGTATATATATAGTAGTGGTTGAGGGGGAAAGCATGATAGGCCTTCGGGCATGGTATGGAGGTTTATTCCGATTAGGTTGGTATTGCTAGCTGTTATGTGGGCTTGTCGTCATACTTGTTATTGACGTGGGCTTATCGCCATACTTATGATTTCCCTGTATTTATGTGATTCTCTATTGTTCTTGACATCTCACTTCTCTCTTGATTTTATGAAATATGGAAAGGTTGATACTGATAACTCGGGTTATGATTTGCATTCATGGCAATTATTATGGCTTCTATATTTGTGTTATTGATGAGGTTGAAATTATGCATAGCATACATTCCATATTTATGTGTTATTAACTTGTCATGACTTCATTGAAATGATGATATGCGAGAGAGTGGATCCTCAAAGGTCCTTACAGGAGAGCGTTAAAGAGAGAGAGTGCCCATGATCTGAGGTTACATACCAGAGCGAAAGAGAGTGCCCGTGAACCAAGGTTACATACCAAAGCAGAAGAGAGTGCCCGTGAATCAAGGTTACATACCGGAGCAGAAGAGAGTGCTCGTGAACCAAGGTTACATACCAGAGCAGAAAAGAGTGCTCGTGATCTGAGGTATATACCAGAGCAAGCATGGTACATCGACTTCGCGGGTCCTCCATAGGTCATGACTATTGTGACATTGTCCTTAGCATGAGTGTACGGTATGGAGATGAGGTCTTGAGGGCATTTCATTGCATTGCATTGCATAGCATATTATTACATTCATTCCACATCGTCGCATGGCACATTATTTATTGATTCATGGTTGTTGATGTATTGAGTTATTATTGTTGTGAGGGATTTTTGATGACTTGATGGACTTGTGGATTTAGAGGCTTCACCTAGGGTTACGACTTGAGTTGTTGAGATCCATTGTGGCTATCATTATGGTGTGACTTTCCTGATTTGTCATTGTTGTGTGTTTGTGTCGACTGTTTATCTGTTCTACTCGTTAATTTATGTCTATATATGTGTGTAAACTAATCATTGTCGACCTATGATACCTACAAGGACTTGTGTTTGTACTCATACTACACTAGTTGCACTTTTTCTTAACTGCAGAATTTGTTATTGGCTCTCGTTCCTATCCTCGCAAGTGATCCCGAGGCCGTCTGAATGAGATTCCAAGGTAAGCTATGTTCCTGATATAGCCCGGAGACTCTTTCCTATTTATATCTGTCCTTTTTTACTTCGAGACAGTATTATATGACTTGATTTGTACTTTATATTTAGACTTTGTACTTATTTAGTTAGTCTCTCTTGTACTAGTTTCAAACCAGATTTTAGAGTGATTATGTACTAGTACTTCCGTACTGGTCTTACTTATATATATATCCAGACGGTTAGTATATTTCTACTTATTTTTGCTTTGGTGAATGTTAACTAAAACGAGTCAGGTTAAGGGAAGGGTTCGCCCACTAGAAAATATACTAACCGTCTGTGTCGTGGCACTTCACTTGCTCTGGCGTTGCTCTGTGAATCAGCATGGTTGCATATGCATTTGCATGGGTATGGCGGGGCCCTGTCCCAGCCACATTATGTCATGTACTCCAGTAGAGGCTAGTAGACAGCTATGCGCATTTAGATGTCCTATGGTCACCTCGGTCTATATTCTGTTGTATCATTACTATGGATAGCCTTGCTGGCATATGCACTTGAGATTAGTTTGATGACGTATGTATATTATATTTTGGGCTTTTGTCCCATACAACTTATGGTATCTACGAGTTAGCACTATTGCGCACTCAGGTATGACTAGAGATGCATATATGTGTTGCTCAGTAGGTTATTTCCGAGTGCCCGTCACGGCCCTCCGGTTGGGTCCTGACACACGTGATATGAGATTACATACCGGAGCAAAAGAGAGTGCTTGTAATTCTAGTTACATACCAGAGTGAGCCTTGTAAATAAAATTAGCGGGTCCCTCATAGGTCATGTTTATTGTGACATTGTCCGTAGCATGTGATTACAGTACGGAGATGAGGCCTGAGGGGCATTGCATTGCATTTCATATTATTATATTCATTCCACATCATCGCATGGTACATTATTTATTGATTCGTGGTTGTTGATGTACTGAGTTGTTGTTGTTGTTGTGATGGCTTTTTAATGACTTGACAGACTTGTGGATTTAGAGGCTTCACCTAGGCTTATGACTTGAGTTGTTGAGATCTATTGTGGCTATCATTATGGTGTGACTTTCCTGATTTATCGTTATTGTGTGTTTGTGTCGATGGCTTATCTATTCTACCCGTTAATTTCTATCTATGTATATGTGTGAACTAATCTTTGTCGACCTATGATATCTACGAGTTCATGTGTTTGTACGCATACTACACTTGTTGCACATTTTCTTGAGTGCAGAGTTTGTTGTTAGCTCCTGTTCCTATCCTGGCGAGTGATCCCGAGGCCATCTGAATGAGATTCCAAGGTAAGCTATGTTCCTGATATAGCCCGGAGACTCTTTCCTATTTATATCTGCCCTTTTTTTTCATCGAGATAGTATTATATGACTTGATTTGTACTTTCTATTTAGACTTTGTACATATTTAGTTAGTGGTTGTTGTACTAGTTTCAAACCAGATTTTAGAGTGATTATGTACTAGTACTTCCGGACTGGTCTTACTTATATATACCCAGATGGTTAGTATATTTTCTAGTTATTTCCGCTTTGATAAATGTTAATTAAAATGAGTCAGGTTAAGGGAAGGGTTCACCCACTAGGGGGGTTAGTGTGGGTGCCCTCACGATTCATGAGTTGGGTCATGATAGTTTCATATAATCTTATCTGAATTAACTCAAGTACATTGATTATTATTTTGTTTCCCTCAATAAACTTTGTCCTTCTTACAGACATTTTTTACAAAGCAAGAGATAATCACCTATAGATTAGAGACCCTAGGTTATTGGTCTTACATGTACAAGAGTAATGTCTAGTAGATTATTGCGGATCTGTAATATGAGCTCGTACGTATCTGCGAAAGGCTATAGATCATTTAGGAAACTTCCATTCTTTCATTCCTTTCGTGCTACTTTATTCAAATTCGTATCTAGATGATTCTAATTCGTATCTGACTTTTATTCCTATTCTTTCACAGATGGTGAGGACACGCACGACAGTTGCAAGAGATGAGGTGCCAATAACGGCCACCAGAGGTCGAGGTCGTGGTCGAGCTAGAGGTCACGGTAGAGGTAAAAGTTGAGGGGCTGCACCGGTATGGGGTAGAGTGCCCATAGCTGGCCAGGCTCGAGCTATATCGTTGTTGCCTGAGCCAAAGTTAGAGCAAGAGCACAAGCCCATGGACGAGGAGGAGTTGGGACCAGCCCTAGCTTAGCCTGAGGTTATTTCTCGTACTACAGGATGCCATGGTTCGTACCTTGAGCCTTCTTGAGGGGTTGAACCAGGCGGTTGGCCTTCCAGCTACTCCGGATGGATCTCAGACTAGAGCTAGAGGTCAGACTCCCGAGCAGTAACAGACCCGCGAGGCACAGCCTATCGCTGCTATGGCACCCCGCATTGATGAGATTCTACCGCTTACTTTTGCTCCTAGGCCCGTTGCTGGCCCAGCCATGACCCATGAAGAGCAAGATCTATTTTTGAGGTTTACCAAGATAAAGCCACAGGGGTTTTATGGTACCCAAGAGAGGACGCATATGAGTTTATTATGGATAGTCATAAGAGGTTGCATAAGTTGGGGATAGTTGAGTCGTACGGTGTCGATTATGTTTCCTTCCAATTGCGTGGGAACGCAAAGTTATAGTGGAGGTCCTATATTGAGTGCCGACCAGCCGGGTCGCCTCTTTTGACATGGACCCAGTTCTATCGGGTCTTCTTTGAAAATACATTCCTCATACTCTGAGGGACAGGAGGAGAGATGAGTTTAATGATTTGGAGCAGAGAGGGATGTCCGTAGCTGAGTATGAGTCAAGATTTCACTCTTTGGCTGGTTATGAAGTTTAGTTACTTACCACCGAGTCCGATAGCATGAGGAGATTCATCAAAGGGTTAGTGCTTCCGTTAAAGCTGGTCACCTTACAGCTAGTGGCTTTTGGATTTTCCTTCCAATCTGTGGTTGATTATGTTACTGAGGTTGAGACTATGAGGGTTAAGGCTCATGGTGTGAATGATGATAAGAGGATCAGTTGATTCAGGAATTTCAGTGGTTAGACTTCTAGGAGTGGGGGCCATGTGGGCAGCAGTCATCAGTACCACTCCGGCTGTCCCATTCAGTTAGCGCTTCAGCTTTCAGCTGGTGGCCGTTCTGGGCCTTATGGATACAGTACCAGACAGACTTCTCAACGTCCTTACATTTGACCTATAGATCATGAAGGGTATTACGGGTCTACAGTATAAGTTACTCAGCCCCAGGCGCTTAGAGGTTGTTATGCGTGTGGTGACCCAGGGCATTTCGTGAAAGAGTGTCCCAGATCTAGGCAGAGCGGGTCCCAACAGGGCTCTCCATTCAAAACTCCTAGGACCCTATCACCTTCGGTTAGTAGAGGTAGATCTTCAGGTAAGGGTGGTGCACCGCCTAGCAGAGGCAGTTATTAGTCCAGAAGAGGTGGTCACCAGTTTGGTAGGGGCAGTTCGCATATAGCTAGAGGTGGAGCTCAATCGAGTCAGGGTGGCCGTGGAGGCACACAGTCCAAGGGAGAATGAGTTCATTGTTATGCTTTCCCTGGCAGACCAGAGGCAGAGGCTTCTGATGTACTTATCACATCAACTATTTCAGTCTTTCACCGTGTAGCTTCAGTGTTATTTGATCTCGGTTATACTTTCTCTTATGTGTCCAGATATTTCTCTATGTGTTTGGATATGATCTATGATCTAATTGGAGTGCCTATTCATGCGTCTACTCCAGTTGGAGTTTCTTTGGTGGTAGATCTAGTCTATCTGTCTTGTACAAATACTTTTATGGGTTATGGTACGTTGGTAGACTTGGTGATCATTGATATGGTAGACTTTGACATTATCTTGGGCATGAGTTGGTTGTCTCCTTATCATGCGATTCTGTACTGTCACGCAAAGACAGTCACGTTATCCATACTTGGCATTTTGAGACTATAGTGGAAGGGTACCTAGCTCTGCTCTAAGAAGATATATCATTCCTTTGGGCAAAAACGTTAGTGGATAAGGGGTGTTTGGCGTATTTAGCGCATATCTGGGATACATGTGTAGATACTCATTCTGTCACGACCCAGCTAGGGGCTGCGACGGGTACCCGGAGCTAGTTACCGAGCACCGCTCACTCTACTACTTATCTTACTCATTTAACGATCCATTACCGGCTTAGCATACAAATAGCAGTAAAATCATACTTATATACGTTTGCCACTCGGCCTGCAAAATAACGTATATATATATATATATATATATATATATATATATATATATATATGTGAAAACATCTTGTGAGACCATCTAACCCACACTGCGTATCTACGAGCCTCTACTGACATACTGTATATACAGACGGAACAGGACTCCGTCGTGCCCAAAATATATGTATACATATATGTACCAAAAGAGAAACCATAAGCACCTCCGAACAATGGAGTGCTATCAACAGCTGGCAGCTCCTAAGTATCTGGATCAAGCTCGCCTCCCTGTCTACCTGTGGACATGAACACAGCGTCCAAGAGAAAGGACGTCAGTATGAATGTTGTACTGAGTATGAGAGGCATAAACAATGAAGAAGGATAACAATAATATCGCGAGAGCATCAATAAGAACATCTGAATCTGAATAATAATCATAAGAGAGAAGAAATGCATGCTGTCTTACTCATACTTATCATGATATCATAAATGCATGACATGCCAGCTACCCGTCCATGTCAGAACGGTGTGATCATCAATAGTATAAGCCCGCGTCCAGGCCTCCCGCGTCCGGGGTACCATCTCATGCCGCCCACTAGTGGTGTCTGCCCACGCCCGTAGGTCGTGGTGTATCCGTATCGCCGCCCGCCGAAGCAGTGTCTACCCGGCCAACTAGGCACGGTGTGAAATGCTAATGACATGCTTAACGTAAATACTCATAGTAATATGCTTATCATAAAATACTTATCTTATCATAATGCGTGTATAAGGCTCATGATCAACTTTACTTTATCGGGGTGACGTAAGGTCGTGATCCCCCGGTTACATTATGGAACCATTATGGATATTCTGCCTCACCTTGAAAGGACTAGTACATAAGGTGAGTGTAGGCAAGGAATAACATCATCATCATTCTAGTGTCATCATATTGTATAACTTATCTCATATAGACATTCATAGGTATAAGCTTTTAACTTCTTAGAATGTAAGAACTCATGAAAGGAATAGGGATTCAAGCTAAAAGATTCATGCCATTAGAAAGAAGGACTAGCCTCACATACCTTGGTCGTTTAGTTGAGTTACCGCTCACTTGCTCTCCTTCAATAACACATCGTTACCTTCCTGAGAGAAATCGAATTATCATTTGTTAATCGACTACGATAACGCATCATTAATTCTAGGAAGAATTGGGCAACACTTCTCTTGTTTATACTATTTTTCCCATGTTTTATATTAACTCCCAACATTCACCATACTACTCACAATATCATAATCAACAATTATCATTTATGCATAATTAGTAAAATCCACCATTTTTCCTCCAATTTTCCTATATTTCTACTTCTAGCTCATCTTTGTGTTTCCATGCATTTAACACTTATTTCATGGTATAAACATCACTCATAACGTATTCGTAATGACAACTCTTCAATATTCATAGTTCAATTCCACTATCATTCATTTATGTCACTATTCACTCAATAATGACCCATTCCTATCTTCTTCTACATTTCAAGTGTCTAAGCTTTCCAATACTTCAAACAACATGGAATAATCATGAAACTTACCTTGGATGATGGTTGAACAATCCTTAAGTTGAAATACTTCAATTAACCAAAACCCTAGTTCCACCCTTTGTGGGATTTCTTGACTTAGATGATCCTTTATTGTGTTCTTACACTTGATTTCATGAATTTGGTGGTGTTGATCTTATTGGTTCCTTTGATCCTTTTGAATTCTTGTGGAGGAAGTATTTGGAGAGTTCTAGAAGTCTCTTGAGTTGGTTGAATGAATAATGAATTAAAATGAGGCTTAAGTCCCCTTTAAAAATCACAAAATCTGATCTTTAATGAATTCTTGTCGGGATGTACAGTGGTCGTAAACCACCATATACGGACCGTATTTTGATTTACGGTCCGTCCTCCATGGCCGTATTTAATCATTTCAGAAACAAAAAGTTTTGGCTGAGGAACATGGCATTTTACGACCTGGTTTACGGTCCGTAAACCAGTTTACGGGCCGTAAACTGGGTCGTATTTAACCATATGCAACACTTTGACAGAAACTTAGAATTTTTGGTTGATGGAAGACGATTGCACTATACGGTCCGTAAATCACTTTACGGGCCGTATAGTGCCATATACGACCACTGGGCTGAAAATTTTTCCGCGACTTTCTTATTTCCAAAAATTCATAATTAGCCATTCCCGACTTAACAAAACATCATACACTCAAACTTTTAATCATTCCACTCATCACACAAGTACGGAAAATTTTTCGAGGTGTAACATTTTTCCCCCCTTTTGGAACATTCGTCCTCGAATGTTCGACACTTGGGAATTCTAGAAAAATTTTGCCAGAGTTTCCTTTGTAATTTGGACACTACCTTCCCATTACAACAATCCACAATATCTTCGCTTCACAGGGCTATATCACAATATCAACACATTTATGGCCACACACGACCAAAAACTTAAAATTAAAACATACATACCTTACATCATCGACGTCTCATCTTGAATCTCTTCTGGGGATTGGAACAAATGGGGGTACATAGATTTCATCTTCTCCTCCACTTCCCAAGTTATTTCTTCCCGATTATTGTTCCGCCATAGAACTTTGACTGAAGCAACCTCTTTATTCCGAAGCCTTCGTACTTGTCTATCCAAAATGGCAATGGGCATTTCCTCGTATGTTAGCTTCTCTGTTACTTGCACATCATCAACCGGAACTATTCTTGTTGGGTCTCCAATACACTTGCGGAGCATCGAAACATGGAATACTGGATGCACGGATTCGAGCTCTGAAGGAAAGTCCAATTCATAGGCTACTCGACTCACCTTGCGAATGATTTGGTAGGGTCTGATATATCTGGGACTTAGCTTTCCCTTCTTGCCAAATCTCATCACTCCCTTCATCGGCGATACCTTCAGGAACACCCAATCGCCCACTTGAAATTCCAAGTCTCGTCGGCGATTATCTGCATAAGACTTTTGGCGACTTTGAGCTGTTAACAGTCGGTCTCGAATCACTTTAACCTTTTCAACTGCTTGTTGGATCAAGTCGGGGCCTATTAATTGTACTTCTCCGGTTTCAAACCATCCAATTGGAGATCTGCATTTTCTTCTGCATAAGGCCTCGTATGGAGCTATTTGAGTACTGGAATGATAGCTGTTATTATAGGCAAATTCAATAAGAGGCAAATGCTCATCCCAACTACCACCAAAGTCCAGCACACACGCTCGTAGCATATCTTCCATGGTCTGAATAGTACGCTCGGCTTGTCCGTCGGTCTGCGGATGGAACGCCGTGCTGAGCTTAACTTGAGTACCTAGACCTTCTTGAAAGGACTTCCAGAACTTGGCTGTGAACTGTGCCCCTCTGTCTGTGATAATGGCCAAAGGAATACCGTGAAGTCGTACAATCTCCTTGAGATACAATTTAGCATAATCTTCCGCTGAATATGTGGTTCTAACGGGGAGAAAATGAGTTGCTTTCGTGAGTATATCCACGATCACCCATATAGAATCATACTTCCCTCGCGTACGGGGTAATCCTACCATAAAATCCATATTAGTTTTTTCCCATTTCCACGTAGGAATCTCAATTGCTTGCAGTAAGCCTCCTGGTTTTTTATGCTCGGCCTTCACTTGCTGGCAGTTTGGGCACTGTGCTACAAATTCTGCTATGTCTCGCTTGATGCCATCCCACCAATATAACAATTTGAGATCATGGTACATCTTGGTTGCACCTGGATGAATAGAATACCGGGAATAATGTGCTTCCTCTAAAATCCGTTGGCGCAAGTTTTCCACATTCGGTACACATAGCCGGCCTCGATATCTAAGAACCCCTTCTATGGAAACTTCGAATGGAGACTTTTCCTTTTCCTGAGATAGATCTCGATAGTGGCTTAACTGAGGACCTTCATATTGTCGTTCCTTCACTTCTAGATTCAATGATGAAACTGTGGGGTCATTGATGCTAATACTTGCATCTCCTGAATCAATTGGCCGTACGCCGACACTTGCTAACCGATGGACCTCACGAACCATTTCTCGCTTTTCCGAAGGAACTCCACATAAACTACCTATCGATCGGCGGCTAAGTGCATCTGCTACTACATTCGCCTTCCCTGGATGATATAGAATGTTCGCATTGTAATCCTTCAGTAATTCTAACTATCGCCTTTGCCGCAGGTTCAACTCCTTCTGTTTGAAAATATATTGAAGGCTTTTGTGATCCGTATAGATGTCCACGTGCACACCATATAAGTAGTGTCTCCACATTTTCAATGCGTGAATGACCGCAGCTAGCTCAATATCATGAGTGGGATAATTCTATTCATGTTTTCGCAACTGTCTCGAGGCATATGCAATAACCTTCCCGTGCTGCATCAATACGCATCCTAATCCCACGCTGGAGGCATCACAATATACGACATAGCCATCTGATCCTTCTGGAAGTGTTAACACTGGGGCTGAAGTCAACCTGTCCTTCAACTCTTGGAAACTATGCTCACAGGCATCACTCCACTGGAATTTAGCCGACTTCTGAGTTAACTTCGTCAATGGGGCTGAAATAGATGAGAAGCCCTCTACAAATCTTCTATAATATCCTACTAACCCAAGGAAACTACGAACTTCCGTGGGCGTCGTAGGCCTTGGCCAAGTCTTCACAGCTTCTATTTTCTGAGTGTCGACTCGAACACCATCATCTGAAATAACATGACCCAGGAATGCTACAGAATTAAGCCAAAACTCGCACTTTGAAAACTTTGCATACAATTCTCGATCTCGAAGAACGCCAAGAACAATTCTTTGATGATCTGCATGTTCTGACTCTGTCCGAGAGTACACCAAAATATGATCGATGAACACTATCAAAAATAGGTCCAAGAACGGCTTGAACACATTATTCATTAAGTTCATGAACACCGCCGGGGCATTTGTCAACCCAAACGACATCACTCGAAACTCGTAGTGACCATATCTTGTTCTGAAAGCAGTCTTGGGAATGTCTGCTTCCCTAATTCTCACCTGATGATAACCCGATCTATCTTGGAGAACCATTTAGCGCCCTGTAATTGATCAAACAAATCGTCTATTCTGGGACGAGGGTATTTATTCTTTATTGTCACCTTGTTCAACTGCCTATAGTCGATGCATATTCGTAGAGATCCGTCTTTGTTCTTTACGAATAGGATTGGTGCTCCCCATGGCGAAGAACTAGGCCTTATAAACCCCTTCTCAAGTAAATCTTTTAGCTGTGCTTTTAGCTCTTTCAGTTCTGCTGGAGCCATTCGATACGGAGGAATAGAAATAGGCTCGGTGTTTGGTAATACATCAATAGCAAAGTCGATTTCCCTTTCTGGAGGAAGACCTGGAAGTTCATCTGGGAATACGTCTGGAAATTCGTTCACCACCGGAACAGATTGGAAAGTTGGCGGCCTTGCCTCTGTATTATGAACCCGGACTAGATGATAGATGTAACCTTTTGCTATCATCTTTCTCGCCTTGAGGTAGGAAATAAACCTACCCTTTGGGGATGTCGTATTACCTTTCCACTTAAGTACGGGCTCTCCTGAAAATTGGAATCGAACTACCTTGGTCCGGCAGCAAACATTAGCATAACACGATGCCAACCAATCCATACCCATAATTACGTCAAAATCTATCATTTCCAGCTCGATCAAGTCGGCTTGGGTCTGGCGGTCACATATCACAATGACACAATTTCTATATATTTTCCTCGCTATTATGGGATCACCAACCGGAGTGAACACCTCGAAAGGTTTAATTAGCTCTGGCTTCACCCCAATACAATCAGCAACATATGGGGTAACATAAGAGAAAGTAGAGCCTGGATCAATCAAAGCATATACGTCACGGGAAAACATAGTCAAAGTACCTGTGACAACATCTGGGGAAGACTCAAGATCCTGTCGCCCAGCTAAAGCATATACGCGGGGCTGAACAACTCCTGAAGTAGATGCTCCCCCTCTGCCTCTACCTCTACCTGCTGTAGTCTGAGAAGTCTGTGCTGTCGGACGCACTGAAGAAGACCCAACTGCTGATCCCGTAGGCTGAGTCCCAACTCTACCTCTTGCTGATGGACAGTCTCTCATCATATGACCAACCTGGCCGCGGGCATAACAGGCGTCTGAACCCAGACGACATTGTCCGGAATGCAATCTACCGCACTGGCTGCACCGCGGCACTGAAGATCTCCGCTGACCCAAATCTCCCCTCGATTGAAAATCTGAGGCCCTCGAGCTCTGGCCCTGTCCTGACTAAGTAGAACGATCAACCCTCCTATCTGAGAATCTAGGAGGTGCACTAGTTACTGACTGACCTGAGTGCCTAGAATGCGTCTGTCTCGGTCCCCCTCGGTACTCATTGCTCTCCCCCATAGATCTAGCCCTCTTACCTTGTCTTCTGTCACCCTCTACTGACATACTGTATATATAGACGGAACAGGACTCCGTCGTGCCCAAAATATATATATATATATACATATATGTACCAAAAGAGAAACCATAAGCACCTCCGAACAATGGAGTGCTATCAACAGCTGGCAGCTCCTAAGTATCTGGATCAAGCTCGCCTCCCTGTCTACCTGTGGACATGAACACAGCGTCCAAGAGATAGGACGTCAGTACGAATGTTGTACTGAGTATGAGAGGCATAAACAATGAAGAAGGATAACAATAATATCGCGAAAGCATCAATAAGAACATCTGAATCTGAATAATAATCATAAGAGAGAAGAAATGCATGCTGTCTTAATCATACTTATCATGATATCATAAATGCATGACATGCAAGCTGCCCGTCCATGTCGGAACGGTGTGATCATCAATAGTATAAGCCCGTGTCTAGGCCTCCCGCGTCCGGGGTACCATCTCATGCCGCCCACTAGTGGTGTCTGCCCACGCCCGTAGGTCGTGGTGTATCTGTATCGCCGCCCGCCGAAGCGGTGTCTGCCCGGCCAACTAGGCACGGTGTGAAATGCTCATGACATGCTTAACGTAAATACTCATAGTAATATGCTTATCATAAAATACTTATCTTATCATAATGCGTGTATAAGGCTCATGATTAACTTTACTCTATCGGGGTGACGTAAGGTCGTGATCCCCCGGTTACATTATGGAACCATTATGGACATTCTGCCTCACCTTGAAAGGACTAGTACATAAGGTGAGTGTAGGCAAGGAATAACATCATCATCATTCTAGTGTCATCATATCGTATAACTTATCTCATATAGACATTCATAGGTATAAGCTTTTAACTTCTTAGAATATAAGAACTCATGAAAGGAATAGGGATTCAAGCTAAAAGATTCATGCCATTAGAAAGAAGGACTAGCCTCACATACCTTGGTCGTTTAGTTGAGTTACCGCTCACTTGCTCTCCTTCAATAACACATCGTTACCTTCCTGAGAGAATTCGAATTATCATTAGTTAATCGACTACGATGGCGCATCATTAATTCTAGGAAGAATTGGTCAACACTTCTCTTGTTTATACTATTTTTTCCATGTTTTATATTAACTCCCAACATTCACCATACTACTCACAATATCATAATCAACAATCATCATTTATGCATAATTAGTAAAATCCACCATTTTTTCCTCCAATTTTCCTATATTTCTACTTCTAGCTCATCTTTGTGTTTCCATGCATTTAACACTTATTTCATGATATAAACATCACTCATAACGTATTCGTAATGACAACTCTTCAATATTCATAGTTCAATTCCACTATCATTCATTTATGTCACTATTCACTCAATAATGACCCATTTCTATGTTCTTCTACATTTCAAGTATCTAAGCTTTCCAATACTTCAAACAACATGGAATAATCATGAAAGTTACCTTGGATGATGGTTGAACAATCCTTAAGTTGAAATACTTCAATTAACCAAAACCCTAGTTCCACCCTTTGTGGGATTTCTTTACTTAGATGATCCTTTATTGTGTTCTTACACTTGATTTCATGAATTTGGTGGTGTTGATCTTAATGGTTCCTTTGATCCTTTTGAATTCTTGTGGAGGAAGTATTTGGAGAGTTCTAGAAGTCTCTTGAGTTGGTTGAATGAATAATGAATTAAAATGAGGCTTAAGTCCCCTTTAAAAATCACAAAATATGATCTTTAATGAATTCTTGTCGGGATGAACAGTGGTCGTAAACCACCATATACGGACCGTATTTTGATTAACGGTCCGTCCTCCATGGCCGTATTTAACCATTTCAAAAACAGAAAGTTTTGGCTGAGGAACTTGGCATTTTACGACCTGGTTTACGGTCCGTAAACCAGTTTACGGGCCGTAAACTGGGTCGTATTTAACCATATTCAACACTTTGACAGAAACTTAGAATTTTTGGTTGATGGAAGACGATTGCACTATACGGTCCGTAAATCACTTTACGGGCCGTATAGTGCCATATACGACCACTGGGCTGAAAAATTTTCCGCGACATTCTTATTTCTAAAAATTCATAATTAGACATTCCCGACTTAACAAAACATCATACACTCAAACTTTTCATCATTCCACTCATCATACAAGTACGGAAAAAATTTCGAGGTGTAACACATTCCCTGGAGTCAGTTCATATAGTTAGTGAGTTTGCAGAGGTCTTTCCCATAGACTTGCCCGGTATGTCGCCTGATCGTGATAATTACTTTTGTATTGACTTGGAGTCAGACACTCGGCCTATTTCTATTCCACCTTACCGTAGGGCTCCGGTAGATTTGAGAGAGTTGAAGAAGCAATTGCAAGACTTGTTGAGTAAGGGGCTCATCAGACCTAGTGTTTCCCCTTAGGGTGCTCCTGTGTTGTTTGTGAAGAAAAATGATGGTTCTATGTGAATGTGTATCGATTATCGGCAAATGAACAAGGTTACTATTCAAGACATGTATCACATACCCCGCATCGATGACTTGTTTGATCAGCTTCAGGGTGCATCGGTCTTTTCTAAGATCGACTTGATATTGGGATACCACCAGTTGAAGATTAGAGCCAAGGATATTCTAAAAACGACTTTCATGACCCGTTATGGTCATTATGTGTTCTTGGTGATGTCTTTTAGGCTTACTAGTGACCCCGCAGCTTTCATGGATTTCACAAATGGGATTTTAAAGCCCTACCTAGACTCGTTCATTATTGTGTTCATTAATGACATTTTGGTATACTCTCGTAGCAAAGAGGATCTTGAGAAGCATTTGAGGATATTTCTTGGGTTTTTGGAAGTGACGAAATTATATGCCAATTTTTCTAAGTGTGAGTTCTGGCTTAGTTCCGTGGCATTTTTGGGACATGTTATGTCTGAGGATGGGATTACTGCTGATCCCAAGAAAATTGAGGTAGTTGAAGATTGGGCTAGGCTCATTTGGGTGACCGAGATTTGGAGTTTTTGGGCTTAGGGAGTTGTTATCGATGGTTCCTGAAGGGGTTCTCAGCTATTGATTCTCATTTGACTTGGTTGACTTAGAAGAATGTTTCTTTTTAGTGGTCCAATGAGTGTGAGGAGAGTTTCCAAAAGCTCGAGGCTTTATTGACTTCAGCATCAATTTTGGCATTACCTTTGGAGGATAAAGACTTTACCATTTATCGTGATGCTTTTCAGATTAGTTTGGGTTGTATGTTGATGCAAGAGGGAAAGGTGATCGCGTATGCTTCGAGGCAGTTGAAGGTTCACGAGAAGAACTACCTCACTCATGACTTGGAGTTGGCGGTGGTAGTCCTTGCTTTGAAGATTTGGAGGCATTAATTACTTATATGGAGTTCATTGTAAGGTCTTCACAGACTATCGTAGTCTTCAACACGTGTTCAATAAAAAATATTTGAATCCAAGGCATCTTTGGTGGATGAAGTTTGTTAAGGATTATGATATCACTATTCTTTATCATCCGAGAAAGGTTAATGTAGTAGCTGATGCTTTGAGCTGAAAGGCAGTGAGTATAGGTAGCTTGGCATATCTGATTGTTGGAGAGCGTCCCTTAACTATGGAGATTCAGTCTTTAGCAAATAGTATGGAGAGGCTCGATATTTCATAACCTGGCAAGGCTCTGGCTTGCGTTGAGGTGAGGTCATCTCTTTTGGAGTAGATTAAGGCCCAATAGTTTGAAGATATGAAATTGTGTAAGATTCGATAAGGTATTAAGTGGTGAAGCCAAGGAGGCTATTCTTGATGATGAGGGTGTTTTGAGGCGCATTTGCATTCCTAGGGTTAGTGGTTTGACTAATTGATTTTGGAGGAGGCTGACAGTTCTAGATACTCCACTCATCCTTGTGCTACAAAGATGTATCTCGACTTGAGACAGCATTATTGGTGGGGTAGTATTAAAAGGGATATAGTAGAGTTTGTATCCCAGTGTTTTAATTACCAGCAAGTCAAGCATTTGCACCAGAGCCCGGGTGGTATGACTCAAAAGATGCCCCCGAGTGGAAGTGGGATAGGATAGCTATGGATTTCATGGTTGGTTTACCGAATAATTTGGACACGTTTGATGCCATTTGGGTTATTGTTGATAGATTGACTAAGTTCGCGTACTTCATTCCAGTTCAGACTACCTACAATGCGGAAAAGTTGACTAGGATCTACATCAGATAGATAGTCAGATTGCATGGCGTACCTATTTCCATCATTTCAGACAGAGGCACTCAGTTGACTTCCCATTTCTGGAGGACTTTGCAGAAGGAATTAGGGACTCAGTTGGACCTTAGTACCGCTATTTACCAGCAAATCGATGGTCAGTCTCAGAGGATTATTCAGGTGTCAGAGGATATGTTGCGGGCTTGTGTGTTCGGTGGTCATTGGGACCAGTTCTTACCTTTGGCAAAATTAACGTACAACAACATTTACCCCCGTTGACCTTTCCTCTAGCTCCATTAGAGTGATATTGACCCGCTAATCGAGAGGGTCTTGATGGAATTTGAGGAATTTAGAATCTTTTAGCTGAATAAGCCAAAAAGAGTTGAACAATAATTGACTTTATGTTAACGAGTCTTTTTGGGATTTTTGTCTATTCCATTAGTTCCTGAGGGTCGATTATAAATTGGTAGGGTGGTTGGTTCGGTTCTCGAGGCACTCGATAACATTTGGTCTTTGGGTTGGAAACTTGATTTTGGGGGGTTGATCAGGTCAAGATGACCTCGTTTAGGAATGTCGAGGGTACAGACGCATTCGTAGCATGTTTTTATAGTGGGTTGCATGCTTGGTTTGTATCCGCAAGGTCTCATAAGTGTGTCGGGTTTCGGGTTGAACTTGGTGAAAATCAGAATTTTCTTCTTTCTGGTGTCCGCATGTGCGGGCTTGGGGTCGTATCTTCAGGATCACCTATGCGGGACTTGGTCTGCAGATGTGAAGTAGTGAGGTATTTTATGAGTACTTATCTGCGAGCATTTCTCCGCAGATGTGAGGCCGCATCTGCGGGAGAGGGATCCGCAGATGCGAGATCACTTGGTTCAGAACCTTAAATTCCCAAATTTCGAACTATTTCTTCCCATTCACAAAATTGGAGACTTAGAGAGATTTAGGGGTGATTTTGTGGATATTTTTTGGGATTCAACTTTGGGGTAAGCTCCCTACATTCCTTTTATGTTATATCATCTTTATACTAAAGAATCTCTGTTAGAAATTATAAGTTAGATGCGGGATTTGGGTTATAAACCCTAAAATGATTATTATGAGTTCCTTCTATCCAAATGGATTTTGTTGAGTAAATTCTTGGTTTCTAAGCATCTAATCAATAGGTAGTTAGTTCCTAAGCTTGAAATCTTTTTTTTACTCTATAATCATGACACGGAAATTTGAGGGTTTTTCTCTAATTTGGGGGTTTTCGATTGTTGATGAAATTAATGTTGATTTGCGTTTGGACTGATATGAAAGTTTTTATTTGGACTCCTTAGTCTTTGGGTAGCTAGATTTTCCCATGAGTCTCCTATTTTACCCTTGTGGGCCCAGGATCCCCTTTTTAGGATTTTTTTTCTTATTGATTTTATTGCTCTATGGGTATCATTAGCCTCGTAATCGAATGTAGAATAATGATTTGCTAGACTTTGATCTTTCGGAAGCTCTTCGAAAGGGGATGGCTATAGAGGACTAATTTGTGGCACCAGCTCAGCTTCGAGGTAGGTTACAGTTTACTTATGTCTAGACTTCGATTAGTGAATCGTATATGTATAGTAGTGATTGACGGGGAAAGCATGATAGGCCTTCGGGCATGGTGAGGAGGTGTATTCCGACTAGTTTGGTATTGTCAGCTGTTATGTGGGCTTGTCGCCATCCTTGTATTGCCATATGATTGAAGTGGGCTTGTCGCCATAGTTTTTATTTCCCTGTATTGATGTGATTCTCTCTGGTTCTTGACATCTCACATATCTCTTGATTTTATTAAATATGGAAGGATTTATACTGATAATTCGGATTATGATTTGCATTCATGGCAATTATTATGGCTTCTATATTTGTGTTATTGATTAAGTTGAGATTATTCATATTATACATTCCATATTCATGTGGTATTGACTTGTCATGATTGCATTGAAATGATGATATGTGAAAGAGTGGAGCCTCCAAGGTTTTTGCCAGAGAGCGTAAAAGAGAGAGAGAGTGCCTGTGATCCGAGGATACATACCGGAGCGAAAAAGAGTGCTTGTTGTTACACCTCAAAACAATTTCGCGCCTTTTGCGGTGTAAGCTCGCTAACGTAAGCTCGAAGAGGTCATGGTACCCTTATAAGGTTAAGGAATACTTTTAACAAGTGCTAAGCAAGTGTCTAAAGGTTCCGGGATCAAGCGAATCGAAGAAATTAAGTTTGTTGAAATTTTGAAAACAATTGGCAGAATTTTGGACAAGAATGATAAGGAATGTTGGGAGAGGTGTTAAGCTTGTGGCAATATCATAGCTGTTTTCGCTACTGAAGTTATGGATGTTAAGCTTAACATCCATAACTTCAGTATCTATGATTTCTTGGTTTAAATGATAAGGAATGTTGGGAGAGGTGTGCAAGATTTTTCTAGACCTCTAAGGGTGTGAGAATGGGGTGTAAATGGGTGGGAGCTGGTATTTATAGGGTAGAAGGTCGGTTTCCACTGACTTACCATTGCACTTCGCGGTCGCGAGACCTTTGGCTCGCGAACACGAAGGTCTCTGGCAGTCTGTTTTGAAAGAAGGCCTCGCGATCGCGAAGGTCTCTGGCAGTCTGTTTTGAAAGGCCCGTAACTTCCAACTCTGATATCGTATCGACGAATGGTTTGTTGTGTTGGAAACTAGACTAAATGAACTTCAATTTACATAGGTTATGAATTCCATAAATCCTCAAATTCTAGGAGATATACCTCTCTCAACTTGGACCAAAATTCTTGTCCAAAATTCTGCCAATTTTTACAAGCTTAACATCCATAACTTCAGTAGCTATGATTTCTTGGTTTAAATGATAAGGAATGTTGGGAGAGGTGTGCAACATTTTTCTAGACCTCTAAAGGTGTGAGAATGGGGTGTAAATGGGTGGGAGTTGGTATTTATAGGGTAGAAGGTCGGTTTCCACTGACTTACCATTGCACTTCGCGATCGCGAGGCCTTTGGCTCGCGAACACGAAGGTCTCTGGCAGTCTGTTTTGAAAGAAGGCCTTGCGATCGCGAAGGTCTCTGGCAGTCTGTTTTGAAAGGCCCGTAACTTCCTACTCTGATGTCGTATCGACGAATGGTTTGTTGCGTTGGAAACTAGACTAAATGAACTTCAATTTACATAGGTTATGAATTCCATAAATCCTCAAATTCTAGGAGATATACCTCTCTCAACTTGGACCAAAATTCTTGTCCAAAATTCTGCCAATGTTTTCTAAAATTTCAACAAACTTAATTTCTTCGATTCGCTTGATCTCGGAACCTTTAGACACTTGCTTAGCACTTGTTAAAAGTATTCCTTAACCTTATAAGGGTACCATGACCTCTCCGAACTTACGTTAGCTTGCTTACACTGCAAACGACGCGAAATTCTTTTGAGGTGTAACAACAAGCACTCTTTTTCGCTCCGGTATGTAACCTCGGATCACAGGCACTCTCTCTCTTTTACGCTCTCTGGCAAGAACCTCGGAGGCTCCACTCTCTCACATATCATCATTTCAATGCAATCATGACAAGTCAATACCACATGAATATGGAATGTATACTATGAATAATCTCAACTTCATCAATAACACAAATATAGAAGCCATAATAATTGCCATGAATGCAAATCATAATCCGAATTATCAGTATAAACCCTTCCATATTTAATAAAATCAAGAGATATGTGAGATGTCAAGAACCAGAGAGAATCACATCAATACAGGGAAATCGAAACTTTGGCGACAAGCCCACGTCAATCACATGGCAATACAAGGATGGCGACAAGCCCCATAACAGCTGACAATACCAACCTAGTCGGAATACACCTCCTCACCATGCCCGAAGGCCTATCATGCTTTCCCCGTCAATCACTACAATACATATACGATTCACTAATCGAAGTCTAGACATAAGTAAATTGTAACCTACCTCGAAGCTGAGCTGGTGCCACAAATTAGTCCTCTATAGCCATCCCCTTTCGAAGAGCTTCCGAAAGATCAAAGTCTAGCAAATCATTATTCTACATTCGATTACGAGGCTAATGATACCCATAGAGCAATAAAATCAATAAGAAAAAAAATCTAAAAAGGGGACCTGGGCCCACAAGGGTAAAATAGGAGACTCATGGGAAAATCTAGCTACCCAAAGACTAAGGAGTCCAAATAAAAACTTTCATATCAATCCAAACCCAAATCAGCATTAATTTCATCAACAATCGAAAACCCCCAAATTTAGAGAAAAACCCTCAAATTTCCGTGTCATGATTCTAGAGTAAAAAAAAGATTTCAAGCTTAGGAACTAACTACCTATTGATTAGATGCTTAGAAACCAAGACTTTACTCAACAAAATCCATTTGGATAGAAGGAACTCATAATAATCATTTTAGGGTTTATAACCCAAATCCTGCATCTAACTCATAATTTCTACCAGAGATTCTTTAGTATAAAGATGATATAACATAAAAGGAATGTAGGGAGCTTACCCCAAAGCTGAATCCCAAGAAATATCCACAAAATGGCCCCTAAATCTCTCTATGTCTCCAATTTTGTGAATGGGAAGAAATAGTTTGAAATTTGGGAATTTAAGCTATGATTTTGCAGCGTAAGCAAGCTAACGTAAGCTCGGAGAGGTCATGGTACCCTCATAAGGTTAAGGAATACTTTTAACAAGTGCTAAGCAAGTGTCTAAAGGTTCCGGGATCAAGCGAATCGAAGAAATTAAGTTTGTTGAAATTTTGGAAAAAATTGGCAGAATTTTGGACAAGAATGATAAGAAATGTTGGGAGAGGTGTTAAGCTTGTGGAAACATCAAAGCTATTGTTGCTACTGAAGTTATGGATGTTAAACCGACAATAGCTACTGAAGTTATGGTTGTTAAGCTTGAAAGAAGGGTTTGGACTTAGAGTTTCTAGACCAGAAAAGGTATGTTCTTCATCTTAACTTTGATATTGAGTTGTTTTGGTGGATTTTAATGGTTTAAAGTAAAGGAAAATATAGTATAAAGGTCATAGTTTGATATATTGATGTTGTTGTCTTATGGACTGATTTTCGAAGGAAGTCTCGAATGGATTTGTATATGTTTTTCATGCAGTATGATGATTATGTTATTGTTGATGTTGTTATTGATGTTTGGGAGCTGTTTTGGAATTGGTCGGAGTCGATAATATAGGGGAAATGTTGTCCGAATTCCGTTAACTTATTAACTAGCTAAGTTTGAGTATGTAAGTGTTCTTATGTCCTGATTGTTGTCTGAATCATCTTGGATGTAGATTTGCAAGCTGGGAAGGTAGACTTTGAGTGGCTAAGTAAGCAGCAAGGTAGCCCTTTCTTTCTTAAGGCCTGATCCTATTGCTATGAACTTTCACAAATGATATCCATAATGATTCCTCTCATAGAAATGCTAAAAGCTTACATTCTTGATGTTCTTATGATATTATTGATATTGGTCTCACCCTATGATTATTTTTTCTTCAAGGTGAGATATGCCAATGATGTTAGTTCCATAATGGAAATCGGATATAACGACCTTATATCACTCCGATGAATTCAGAAATGTGTTCTCAAGGAATGTTTTGTAAGACATGAATAGTATGCTAGTTATGGGATTCTCTAATGAGATACTTAATGTTAGAAGGAAGGATTATGATGCAGCCAGGAATTGACTAAGGTTGAGTTAATCGGGAAGAAGTCTTAATGGCTCGGAAATGTGTTTATAAGTCTTATGTGATCATGTAGGCATCAACAAATAAGTAATGACCATCACGGGTGTATAAGAATTACTATGTTAGTTATATGATCCCTAATAGGGCATATGATATTAGAAAGTAAAGCTTATACGTATTCGCGAGGTAGTCAAGGTGGGGTCAATTTAGAAGGTGTTCTAACAATTTAGAAGTACATTTATAAGACTAAGGTTGACCTAGAAGCTAATAGATAAAGAACGAACACCAAAAGTGTATCAAGGGTACTTATAGGGGATATTTGGATAGGGTTGCACGTTCCGTAGCACATGCATTCATATTTGGGTCGGGCTGCACGTTCTGCAGCACATGCATTCATATTTGGATCGGGCTGCACGTTCTGCAGCACATGCATTCATATTTGGATCGGGCTGCACGTTCTGCAGTACATGCTTTCATATCTGTATCGGGTTGCACATTCTGCAACACATGCATTCATATTTGGATCGGGCTGCACGTTTCACAACACATGTATTCAGATTTAGATCGGGCTGCACATTTCGCAGTCATGCTTTCATAGCTTGATCGGGCTGCACGTTCCGCAACACATGCATTTATATTTACCACTGGTCTATGACTAGTTGGGAAGTTATTTATTTACCATCATGCTACAACTGGTTGGGCAGTTATTACTGCCGAGCTACAGCCGGTTGGGCAGTCACCACTGATCAGTCGGGCAGTTACGCTTTACCATCGGGCGATAATCGGATGGGTAGTTACACTGTGCTGCGACTGCTCGGGCGGTTACCACTGATCAGCTGGGCAGATAGTACCAGGATGATAAGTAGGTCAAAGCCTCAGTATTGTACATAGATGTAGTTAAGCATATGAGAATATGAACAGGCATATATGCGTATGCTAGATTCACATCGGTAGCTCAGAACTGTCAGGTTGATTCTTATCCTTCTTTAAAGTATATGTTTATTATGTTACATTTTTCGCCTTACATACTTGATAAATTATTCATACTGACGTCCCTTTGCTAGGAGAGCTATGTTTCATGCCCACAGGTCTTGTGATACAGGTTGACGGATCTCTCAGTAGGATACCAGCTCAGCAGGCAGTATCGTAGCACTCCACTTGCTCCGGAGTTGCTCTGTGAGTCAGTGTGGTTGCATATGCATTTGCATGGGTATGGCGGGGCCCTGTCCCAGCCACATTATGTCATGTACTCCAGTAGAGGCTCGTAGACAACTATCCATATTTAGATGTGCTATGGTCACCTCGGCCTATATTCTGTTGTATCATTACTATGGATAGCCTTACTGGCATATGCACTTGAGATTAGCTTGATGATGTATGTATATTATGTTTTGGGCTTTTGTCCCATACAACTTATGGTATCTATGAGTTAGCACTATGGCGCACACAAGTATGACTAAGAGATGCATGTATGTGGTGCTCGGTAGGTTATCTCCGGGTGCCTGTCACGGCCTGCCGGTTGGGTCGTGACACTTGTGATATGAGATTACATACTGGAGGGAAAGAGAGTGCTCGTAATTCGAGTTACATACCAGAGTGAGCCTTGTAAATAAAATTAGCGGGTCCCTCATGGGTCATGACTATTGTGACATTGTCCTTAGCATGTGATTACAGTACGAAGAGGAGGCCTGGGGGGCATTGCATTGCATTTCATATTATTACATTCAATCCACATCATCGCTTGGTACATTATTTAAAGATTCGTGGTTGTTGATGTACTGAGTTGTTGTTGTTGTGATGGCTTTTTGACGACTTGACAGACTCTCACATTCACATCTAGGTGAGCCACATGGCTTACTCATAATTTACATACATCATATTCACATCTAGGTGAGCCACATGGCTTACTCATAATTTAAATACATCAATAGTGCTAATCTTGTTTGAGTAACAACACATTTATATCATCATCAATAGCAATGCACATATTCATATACACAAGCCGACGAGTCTATCAAAATGATATACAAAATATGAGCCGACAAGGCTGCAAGACATCTAACTATACACCACTGTCTACGAGCCTGTAAGAAGGGTATTTAACATAGTATAGGCGGGACAGGATCCCGCCATGCCCATATTTATATACACAAAAGAATAATAACAAAAGTTGTAGCTCCGGATGAAATGGAGCTCCTCTATGCAGTCTCTGAACAACTAATTTATGGATCAAGCCTGTCTCCCTGTCCACCTGCGGGCATGATGCCGCGTCCACAAACAAAAGAACATTAGTACGAATAATGTACTGAGTATGTAAAGCATAATTAACATCATAGTAGAAGCATAAGAGACAGCATAAGAAATAGCATAAGATATAGCATAAGATGGGACAATCAGGAGGTGATAGAATCATTTGTACCTCTAGTGGCCTTTGTCATATCTACTTACTTGTCTTTCATAGGGACCTTCCATTTCTAATGCTTACTCATGCATATATATATATATATACACACACATATTCGTATTCGTTGTTAGACCCGTATTCGTATCTATATCATACCCAACCATGAAGGTTCAGTAGTTCACATACCTGGCCATGACAAGGCTCGGTGATTATACATACCTGGCCCTACCAAGGCTCATTTTTGTCCGTACCCATCTGCAGAGGTGGGCGCGATAAGTATCATACCTGGCCATATAAGCTTGGTGTTACATAATAGTCATACATACTTAGACACATATACATAAAGGTTCATAAGCCTCATCAACATCATTACCATCATCGTTGTCGCTGCATCTATCCTTAGAGGATCAACTATCATATAAAGGAGGTAGTAGTATCATGAAAGTATCGGGAATCATGAGCTTTGGTAATCTTAGAGATAGAGTCATTTGGAAGACATTATGGAATTCATGAAAGTATGTATATATATATAAAGGAACCATGACTTAATTAGAGAAGGGTTAGCCTTACATACCTCGTTGTCTTCTTAACTACTTAACGTTCACCGTCGAAGCTTGGAAAATCTACATTTAAAAGGATTCATACCATAGTTAAGCCTTAATGATACTCTTAAACCTAAACTAGAATAATTCATGATTTAATGAAAATTGGGCAGCATTTCCCCTATTCCTTCGACTTCCACTATACCACAATACAACTCCCAAACATCCACTATAACATCCACAATATCATAATCAAGCAATCACATTACATTAAGCATTCAATATTCACTCTCATGTTCAACTCATACTAGCAACTTCATACCAACTTTTGTACATTTTTGTACAACGCTTCCTCATCACCATTATTACCTCCCATAATGAGATTATATCCATATCATACTAAGAATCACAACTTAAGTTAGCTTACTACTCAAAAACATCATAAAAACTACTTTTAGACTTCATTCTCTACTCTTTTCTTCTACCCAAGGTTTGCTACAACCAAGCATTCTCAATAACATGAAATAAGCCTGAAAACTAACCTTTTTATCCCGTTGGAACAAGCTTTGGAGCAGCTATCAACTTGTGCAAAAACCCTAGCTACAATGCCCAAGTATATCTAGAAATCTACCAACCCTAGGAAGCCTTCTAACACATGAACACTTTGATTCTTGCTATTTGATCTTTGTAATATCTTGGGTTTGAGTGAAATATGTTGGGAAAAGGTTTTGGAGCTTTGGAGAGCTTGGAATAAATGTGGGAGATGAAAATAAAGTGAGGGTCATCCATGCTTATAAAAAGAAAATTCTGACCCGACCCGATATACGGCCAATTATACGGGTCGTATAATTTATACGGTCCGTATAATAAGACCGTATAATATCACCAGGTTTCACCCTTCTCTGGAAGCAACCTATGGACCATTATATGGGCCGTATAATTTATACGGTCCGTATAATAAGACCGTATAATATCACCAAGTTTCAGCCTTCTCTGGAAGCAACCTATGGACCATTATATGGGCCGTATAATTTATACGGTCAGTACAATTGGAAATTCCTAATTCCATTCATATCGACTCGTTTGACTTCCAATCCTAGTGGAACCTTCTTGGAAGTTATATAACACTTCATTAATCATACAATAGGCCCTATAGAATCCCCTCAAGATATTTCTAAATAAATATTAGCTCAATTATAGCGGAAACCTTCCGAACACGACTAACATTTCACTTCCTTCAACAAACTAAACTTCACATATTCATATGACTCGAAATCTTATAGTATGCACCTTAAGCTATCTAATACTTCCCTTTATCTCATAATGATTTCATAATCACCTTAAGCTCACACTAGCCTATCCACAAGGCAACATATCCGAAATTTTCGAGGTGTAACAGAAACAAATGGAGCGCTCCTGTACAATAACTGATGAAGCAGCCTAGGGGTCTGATCCGTCTCCCTGTCTACCTACGGGCATGAACGCAACGTCCACAAACAAAAAGGATGTCAGTACGAATAATGTACTGAGTATGTAAGGAATGAATAGCAACATAATGAAAATATGAAGATAACATGAGACAAAGAGATCAATTTACCTCTTAAGGCGACTATCATGCATACTTAACCTTTATCTAATGAAAACATTCCGTACATACATATATAATGATACCATACCCAGCCATAACAGGGCTCGGTGTTATCCGTATCCGGCCATAACAAGGCTCGATGTTATCCGTACCCAACTGCAATGGTGTGCACTATAGATATCATATCCGGCCATATAGGCGCGGTGTCAGAAAATAACTACGTATATATAACATACATAAGTATCGAAAGGAAGCATTACAACTCTATCGGGGTGACATAAGGTCGGTAAACCTCCGATTTCTATGATGGAATCCTTATCATCATCATCATCATCATCATTATCATCATCATCATCATGAAGAACTTTTATCAACAATATCATAAGAACCTTGAAAATCATGAGTTTCTAGCATTTCTAGGAAGTAGGACATTTTGGATATCATGTATGGGCTCACAATAAGGGAGTCATGCCTTTAGGAAGAAAGGGTTAGCCGTAATATACCTTTACGTCTGCTTAATTACTTAACGTTTTCCCTTCCAGGCTCACAAATCTACATCCAAGAGGATTCATACTAAAGTTAAGTCTTGAAAACACTCTTAAGTTCAAACTAGTGTAATTAACGAGCTAGCTGAATTTGGGCAGCACTTCCCCTATTTTATCAACTTCCACCTAATTAAAAAACAACTCCCAAACAATAATAATAACATCCACAATACCATAATCAAGGAGTTATATTCAATTTATTCTCAAATTAATCCAAAATCTTCTTTCAAGTTCACCTCATAGTCATCAACTTCAATTCAACACTTTATGACTTCTCCACTTTAATTTTTTCCTTTCCAAGCAATACTAAACCTTTATATCAACTCAATCATGTAAATAAGGGGGAGAAAATACCTTATAATAGAATAACTTCACCTCACTCAACTCCTCCCAAGACCAAGTTCATCACAACTTTGGAGAGAAATAAGAACTATCATCTTCCATGGATTCATCTTGGAGTTTTGATGTTTGATCTTCTCTTTTAATGGTGTGGAAGGTTTTGGAATGTTGGAAAACTCTCAAGAACTCTCTATAAATGTAGGGAAATAAGTGTGGAAAGTTAATGTGAAAAATGGGATCCGTTGGGGTTTAAAAGAGGCTGAAAATCGCCCCACCGCTCTGTGCTGCGGTGAGTATGTGACACCACATACTGATTATGCGGCTGCATACTCCCTCCAAAACATAGGGGTGGTGTTTTTCAGAAATCTCAGCCAAAATGGCGAGTTTGTGGCCAATATGCGGCTCACCATACTGAGTATGTAGCTGCATATTGCCCATTTTCCCCGATTTCGCAAAAATGCATTCTTTTGTCACTTGTATAAAAATTCATTGACCATCTAAGGGGCTCTATATCTCCCTCTCAAGGTGATTCTAAGAAATGTATATAACGCAAGTGATATGAAATCTTCCCAAAGCATGACTTCAAATTCCAATTTCTTCAACGAACTTACTTCTGCCGATTCATTTGCCTCTAAAACCTTAAGGTACATACTTAAAATTATCAAATACCATCCTTAACTATGTAAGGGCTTCATTTCCACTTTATTCTTGCATTAGTTTACTCATAATGCAAACGATACAAAATTTCCAAAGTATAACAGTGGGTGCCCTCACAATTCACCAGTTGGGTCATGACAGTTTCATACACTCTTTTCTGGATTAACTCAAGTACATTGATTATTATTTTGTTTCCCTCAATAAATTGTCCTTCTTACAACCATTTTTCACGAATCAGGATGTCGCTTATAGATTAGGGACCACTTTCAACCCTATCATCAGCAAGTTGAACTTCGTAGGTCCTGTATGAAGGAATCTCTCAATAAGATCTTGGATCAGACTTTAATAAGCTCTAATGCTAACCGAGTTCTACTCTTAGCTCCACTCTTGCTAATGTGGAGGCTAAAATTCCACAAAACAAAAAACTGAGCAGTAGCAACTAAGTCAGTAGAATAATAATAAAATAAGAAAAAATTAAAATATTGAAAGTTGTAAAGATTTTAGTGATGGTCATTGATAACCTACCAAGCTTGGAAGGTCCAAGGACATAGATGCATGTGGTAAAAAGTATATAGCTTTTCTTAGGGCTAAGAATAAAGTGTAGGTTGGGGAGCCAAGTATAAGTTGAAGAGCTTTAGTAGTCATGTTTTGTTTTCTAATTGATGGCAATCCACTTTTTGTTGTTTGGCAGGGAAGCCCTCTTTATATTGAACCATATGGTCCAAAGGCTAGCAAATAGGACCATAAACAATCCTTGATGTGCATGTAATGGTTTTACATCGGGCGATGAATTGATGATGAATTGATGTAGTATTATTAGATCCCTTGAGAATGTTGAGAAACCAACCATTGAATTTGAGTAAATCTATAGCAGAGTGTGCAGAGCACGCAACCAAGTCTACAAGTCAGACATGCCTAACAGTCAATGAGTTTGCATTATTCCTAGATAAATGTGTCTTTTTTCTTTGACAACAACAATCTTACCATATTAATGCACAAACAGTCTCAAACAGTTAAATAATGCAGCGATGTTAGATGTATTTATATGTCTATACGCATCACTTTACTCACATTTCTAATTTGTTGTGGTGCTAATTAGTACTAAATACACCTAACTACTATTGATTATGAAGTATTGGACTAATTTGGGCGTTAATTGCGAATATAAGTACTTTGTGATAAAATGCACCAGCTAAGTGTAAAGCTCCACATATTAATGCGGAGCGAGGGCCATCGTGCCCAAGTTCACCACTATCAGCATTGCGCTGTGATGACAAATGAAGCCAGAGGAATATTCGCTAAGTATGGAGCCTAAAAGTTCACCGCGATGTGATGGCCATTGTGTCCAAGTTTGACTCGATGGGCCACCCGAATGCGATGAAGATTTTAATGAGTGAGGATTTTAACTAGGTCTAACTTGGGTTGGGAAATTCCATCTCGGTCTTTTCCTAAGCGTATGAATAGACCCCAAGGTCGTTTTGAGAGGGTTCAGACTTTCTTGGAGAGAAAATGCACATAGGAGTGTCATGGAAGCATCAAATCATCGGTTTAACATCTACTTAACCATTGTTAGTCTAGTTTATGCTTTTTAATATTCCTGTGATGATTGTTATGACATGAGTGGCTAATCTCCCTTGTTCCGGGGTTATGGCCCTAGTATGATTGTTGTCGTATAAACTTGATTTGACGTTTGCTTAGTCTATCATATGAGTTATTTATTTAATCTTGTGCTCAACTATTTTATTGCTTCATGACCAGTAGGATACATATTTGATTCTTAGATTGAACTCGACGGAGGAATACTATGATATAAATAAGGTTAAGTAGAGCAAGATCTCAACCCTGAGCATCAGTGAACAGATTTGCGTCTAGGATAGACCTATTCCTAGTTCAACCTACTTGTTTAGCATAGAGGAAATATAAATGCATTCGCGTCAAGGTTCATGACCATAGACATATAGGCATTAAAGTAAAGTGAATAGACGGTTAAGACCTCGATAGATTCTTATTCATAATATTAATCTTGTTAATCAGTAACTCGATAAAGAAAGCAAGTCAATGAAAGTGAATGTTCAACATGATAACTAGTTATGTTGTAACATGGAATATTCCATCGCCTTGTGTTAATTCTTGTAATGTCCAAACCTTATTTAAAGTGTTCGTTAGAAATCATCACAATAGTTTGCTTTTTGCAGTAGTTTATAAATAAAACCAAATTATGAAAAATACTTGTTCAATTGGTAGTAATAGTGAAGTCTAACGAAATCACTGATCATAAGTCCCTATGAGTATGACACCGACTTTAATAATCACTGTATTACTTGGTGACCAAGTACAACATGCAGCATCATCAGTTACAATCCAAATAGGCACTAGACGAAATCAGCTGACTTGTGGAGGTTTATTTGTAGGTGTTCCGAAACCCCCCCACTATAAGATCATTTTTGTGGCATTTCTTTTAGCCTCCAATGTATTATTCTTTCTGGGGTGATCTTGTTGTGGTGTTTTTCGTAACCTCCACAAATTGCTTCACATTGTGGAGGTTTGTGAAATATCACGATTTGATATTATTTGCGGCAATTAATAACCCCTAAAATTTAGGATATAAGCGAATAGCTTGAACTATAGAGAAGCACTTATAGAGCAAGTGTTTCGGGATAAATAAAAGACTAAATTCCTGAACTACAACTTTGGTGTTGAGATGAGACTAGATGGGATTACGGTTCCAAAATGCAAAAAAAAAAAAATATAGATATCTAGACTCGTTGTTTTGAGATAATAGAACAATATGCGAATATGTCACTCATTGAATATGGAAACAGAAACCTAAATAACCTTATGTAATAATGAAACAGAGATTTGGCTAAATTGTGTGCTATCATATTCAAAGATCTTGGAGTATGTACAACATGTACATTTTCAAATGTACTCATAAGCTTCCATATATCATCACAAGTAGTCTCTTTCTCCTATGAAACTACACTTCTTTTCAGTATCATATTCATCACACATTTTGCATCAAACAATATTTGCAGCTTTGACCATCCCGTTTCCATAGTGTTTTTTCAACGTTTCACAAATTTCTAGTGATTTAGCAGTGCTTAAGTAGTGGACTAAAAAATATGCTTCAGCAGTGATGTCCTTCCCAATAAAGTGAATTGGATACCAGCAAATGACTAGAGCTATCCGTAGTGCCACTCCAATGCTTGTCACTTCTTCTCATTTTTGTAAACCAGCACTGCATACATAGCAACACCATCTTGTGCCACAACAATATTTTATCATTAGTAGAATCAGGTACAAGCGTAGGAAAAAAACATTGTAAGAAAATTATTTTTATATTCATGGAATCAAAGAATGTCTTGTTACTTCACTGGGTTCACAAATATACCATTAAAGTTCATAGAATTTCTTGCCTTCCAAAATTTTCACATGATAGAAACACTTAATTTAGAAAGACCAATAGAATCGGAATATTGATTAGAATTAACATAATTATCATTCCACCGTCTAATAATGTTCTTTGTATTTTCAAAACTAGGCCAATTAATAGGACCGGTTTTCTAAATCAATTATGCTTTAGGGCATCTAAAAAGCATATGATCAATTGTTTCTCTATCTATACCACAAACCTTACGCACATCACAAATATAACATAATCTTTTGAAATAATATGATTAACGGGTAGCACATTCAGAATACATTTTCGAATAATAAAATTCTTAAATTTGTTTTTAATATACATAGACCATAAAAAATCCCAGAACTTTTTTAAAAAAGATTGATAACTACATTGAGGTCTAGCATTGCCAACTTCTCGACATCTTACAGTTTTTGTAACTAAATGGTATCCTGATTTTACCACATAATTTCCAAACTTAGTATGATGCCAAATAATTTTGTCTGACTTCCCAATGGTAGAAATTGGAATAGATACTATTGCATGAATATCATCCGTACAAAACCATTTATGAAGACCTTGCATCTTTCAAGTGTGTGTAGCATAGTCTATAAGGTCATTCACTTATAACCCTATGTCCATTCGAGCATGAAAATGACTATGTTTGGAACCACTTGAGTTGGGAATTCAAGAATTTGTCCTGACTTTAATACTTTTTCCGGATCCTACCTTCATCTATTAACTTTTTGTAAAAGACCAATACCCCAAATAACATCCTTCCATATCCTTGAGCTAGCAGAAGAACATGTTGCTTTGATGAAAGAAGCATGTTAAAAATATATATTTTTTAAAAATTTTAAAGTAGAGAACCTTCTTAAGTCAAAATTCGCCAAGCGAGTTTCACCAATGAGGATTGATTAAAAAAATTTAACTCTCTACATCCTCTACCCCTTTTAGATTTTTCTAAACAAAGGTTCTCTCATTTTCAAAATTCTCTTATCCTCACCATGCCCTCACTAGAAGTTAGAGAATATAGTTGTGACTCCTTACATAAATCATTTGGGAATTGAAAACATGATAAAGCATAAAAATAAATTACAGATAAGACAAATTTAAACATCACTTCTTTTCCCGCTAAACATAAAAAGTTATTCTTCCTACCTTTTATTTTAGTCTTTACTCTAACTTTAATAAACTCCAACATTTTCTTTTTAGACCTTACTAACGAATGGAAGCCCAAATATAATCCTAAGTTGCTGCTCTATAAGTGTCGTAACTCCACAACAATTTCATCATTTTCTAATTCTAAGAGTATTCTTTCTAAAGAATATAACTAATACAATAAAAATAACCTTTTGTCCTAAACATTCTTCGTACGTTTTTAGATTTTTTGATGCTTTAGCTCCATTTTGTATATTAGCTGAACATAAGATGAATAATACGCGAAGAAAAGATGGTTAACGGTTGGACCAACCCCTACCAAACTTACGTTTTATATTATCATGACACAAATACAAGATTCAGGATGGCACCCATTTTTCCATCAACAGGTAAGCCAATCCCGACTGATTACGATACAATATAGTGAATAAGCGGAAGAAATAAGAAGAAGAATTGATTATCTATACCGACTCGTTAGATCGTTTTGGTTGTTTTGCCTATTTTACCCCTGTTGACTCTTTCTCCAGTTTCTTTATGGTATATTTCACTTGTAGGGATGGGTGGTATGATTTCTCAAGGTATTCGGATGAGAATTGGGTGAGAAAATGGAAATGTTAGAAGCTTATAAGTGTTAAATGAGTCTTTTTGAAAGTTTTGTTGATTCCATTAGGTTCGGAATGTCGATTATTACTTGGTTCAGCAGTTGGTTTGGTTCTGGAGGGACTCGGGGGTATTTTGATCTTTTGGTTGGAAATATAGTTTTAAGAGAATTGGAGTTGACCTCGGTCAACACCAGGTCAAGATGACCTCTTTTCAGAGATTTTGAGTGTGTGAGTGAGTTCATAGCTTGTTTTAGAAATGCTTTGCATATTTGGTTCATGTTCGTGAGATCACAGATGAGTTTCGGGTGTTGGATCAAAATTCAGAAGCTGGATGAAGTTTTCTGATTTTCGGTGTCTCGCTTATACGAGACATGGCTAGTACCTAAAGAGCCGCAGTTGCGCAAGGTGGGCTGCAGGTGTGGCATTTATCTAAGTGGGTTGATGCCCGCTTCTGCGTGACTAGGTTTGCAAAAGCGGGACCACTCCTGTATGGATAGGTCCGCAGATGCCGACCTGGGTATGATAAGTGAAGCTCGCAGATGCGAGTAATTTTGTACAAAAGCGAACTCGCAGAAGCGAGAAAGGGTCCGTTGAAGCGGATATTGCTGGACAGAACTTATTTAATTCTCCAATTCGAGTTTGGTTCATTCATTCACTCATATATTTGGGACTTGGGAGCTCGATTTAAGATGAGTTTGGGAGGTTTTGCAAGATTCATCTGTTGTAAGCTTCTAACCTTCCTTTTATGGTTATATTATTGATTAATAAATAATTTCATGTTAGAGATCATGATTTAAGATAAGGGTTTGAAGGGCTATGAACCCTAAGTGGATTTTGGGGATTTCTTGCATATATCATGAAATTGATGATGGATTTGGTTTATTTTTTGTATATAAACTCCATGGATGTTAGGTAAGCTAATTCTGGGTTGAATTTTCTATTTTTCCCTTAGTGGCTTAGAATCCTATTTTGGGTGATTTTGCGGTTCGGAACCAAAGCATAGCTTTATAGGTATGATTGGATTCGTATGACTTCCTCGAATAATAATTTGACCCTGTTAAACCTGATTTTGCAACAAAATTATGGTTTTGACCTTCGGGTTTGGAATGGGGTTTTTTGGTTGACTTTCTAGACCCAAATCTTTAAATGGAAATATGGGTATCGATTGACTCGTATTCTTGTGCATATTTCATGTTTGAACAGATTGGGATCGGTCGGGGGCTCTACGAAAGGGAAAGGCTTTGATGTGATAATCGGACCCTTATTTGAAGCATGTTGAGACCTTGAAGCTTAACTTAAGAGTCATGGTTGGTTTAATTGGACTAATAAAAGGAGATAATGGGGTAACTAAAGGGGGTCCCGATACGTATGAGGTGACAAGCACATATATCAGGTACCGGTGTCGATATAGGTACTTGTGTAATTTTGATTGTATAGTCTGGTCTGAATGCTATGCTTTGGGAATTAGCTGATAGCCTAGATTTATTTGTGTCTGTTTTGGGATATGAGGTCTGTTATTATTTGCTTCTATCCATATTACCTTTCTTATCTGTAATTGCATGATTTCATCACTCCAAATTACTCGTTTAAAAGTGAAAAAGATTTAAAGATTGAGTCTTTATTTCTCTACTTAGCTTTTTATGTTGTGCATGCCATATTCATTCTTTATATAATACCTCATGTGCTTTTGAGGATACATTTGTGATGTCCAAGGAGAAATGATTCCGGACGGAGTGTTGATGGTGTATTTTGAACAAGATTGGCTAGATGACAGATAATGTGAGCTAAGGGATGAGTATTGTGATTTGGAGCCTACGGGGCTAAATAGGGTGATTGAAGCGTGAAATGGCTGAAACTCGATGTGATCTGGGAGATCTAAGAATTCCGAGTTGGTATATGGACCTCACGAGTCCCCCATGGGTCACGATCCATAGAATTTGAACGTGTGTGTACTGGGAGATGGAAAAGACCTTGCATTGCATAGCATTTGCATATCATGACATTCTATTGGTTTCGTTGTTTGTATGACTTACTTGATTTGTTGTTTGGATTGCCGTAAATGCCCATTAGATATTTGACGGACTTAAGGATATAGATGTTCTATCTAGGTTTGCACTTATTATGAGTATTATTATAGTGGACTAATGTAGTTAAGTATGGAAGTATTCATCATAGGCCAACCCTCGTCTCTGTTTTTGTTAGGATCAGTCGACGACGCTGCTGAGTACACATAATTTTCCGTACTCACACTACACTACTGCACTTTTTTGTGTGTAGATTCTGTGCCCAGCACTAGTGGACCTCGAGATTACTCGGCTACTCGTTGAGGATGCTGTACCGGAAAGTTCGGGGTGAGCTACATGATGGTCTGCAGCATCGGATTTTTCCTATATCCCTTATTTCTTGTCTTTAATTCAAACAGTGTATTAGAGTACTATTTCAAACTTGTGTTCGTATTCTTAGAAGTTTTGTGACACCAAATTCGGGGATGGTTCCACCTTTATTTATGTACGATTATGACTATAAAGCTTGTTTAAGACTTTAAATTGTCTTGTATGATATTTAAGCATGTTTTATCAATCTTTTCATTTATTTTAGGTTGTGGACGACTTACTAACTTGGTGGGAGTCAGTGCCTTCAAGACTTATTTAATTGGGTCATGACATTATCCATAATACTAAGTCATATAATAGAAAATGCGGAAATACATAGTCTATAGTCTAAATATCCCCCAAGATTATCATAAGTACAAGAGCCTCCAGAGTAATGAAACAATACAAGTCTGAAAGTGTGAATACATCGTCTGCACAAACATAAAAGACAGAATTCTAAAAGATAGAGGTACTACGGAATAGCCAGGCAGCTAACCACAACCTCCGGAATAGGCTCGACACGAACTCACTCTGCTCTATGCGATCCGCTGGTACTAGGGACTGAATCTGCACTACAAAAAGTACAGAAAGTGTAGTCTGAGTACGGAAAACATGTGCACTTAGCATGTCTCATAAAGCAGCAACAAAGAAGTAATGACGAAGTAAGTAGAAAAATTCTTCTTTACCATTAATCTTACCCATACTTAACCTTATTACTGATTCCATCACCCACACAGTATAAAGAACCATTAAGTCACTTAGTCAATTAAGGAGATAATCAAGTAGTCAAGAACCATGTAGGAAATCCAACACATACTCATATAAGGAAGGTAAAGAAATGCAAATGCAATGTAATATGCTCCGTATAGACACAGAGCTTCCGGGACTATACGGAAGATGTGACCTATGGGGACCGCTAAGTTCATATAACACCCGGATCATTAGACCTCCCATGTCATACCAGGTCCAAGCCTCCTAAAACCTAATCATGCTCCAAACTGTATGAGGTCATTTACCTTGAATTTAATGAAACCTGTAGCAGGCTTGCAACCCAATCCTTTCACAACCATATGCACAATTGTATAAATAAGATGATGAATAGTTCCACAAGTAGACTTAATAGCCAACAGTTCACACAACTTCATCAATCATCAGACTTAATAGCCATGACTTCCATTTATATTACTCGATACATTTATCACAGGTGGACGAGATTACTAACACAATCCCATTAAGTATAAAAACATAGCAAATAACAGCTAATGCCCACATGCTTTGGTATTCTTGAGTCACATTTCGTATCTACAATGCATCACAACCCAACAAATATACTGGTACTCGTACCAATGCCCGTCACATCATGGGTATGAGACCCCCGTTAAGTCCTTACCCCTTATTAGTCCATTTTAGCCTTTATTTAATAAAAATGTTCCTCAAGTGATGTTAAGTCTTAGCATACCTCGAAAGCCAAACAATCATGCCATGAACCTCAAGAGAGTGCCTTTCCTTTCCTCAAAGATTCAGAATGATCCCAATCTACCAATTATGTAATCTACATGAGTATACGAGTCCGTAGACACCCATATTGTTGTACTTTTATCGGAACCCCAAAATAACCAAACTCGATCCCTAAGGACAAAATTGGATTTTTAAATAGTTTATACATAGCCTAAATAGGCAAAACCCAGAAAATCATGCAAAACTAAACAAAGTGCGATTAACACTTTCCTTAAGCAAAGAGGATTTCACACACTTAATTTTCAAATGTGGTACTACAAAACATAGTGCGACCATACTTTTCTGCATGTAAATGAATGTACCCCTCACACTTTGGTAAAAATTACTTCTTAAGGCTTATCGTAGTGTGTTAGTTTTCCCATTAACCATAACAACTTTTCCCATTAACCATAACAACCAAACCCCACCAAAATTTGTGTTTTGCGACTTTGCAGTAGTTGTTTTTTTATTATTTAGGACTTGTTAGTGGTTTGGGTTGAGCATCGAAGCCTTGCAAAAGCAAAATTTAGTTGGAAAACATGAAGTTTTGAGGTTCGCAAAAGCAAAGTCTAGTTAGCAAAAGCAAAGAACATGACTCATGCAAAAGCAAAGTGTATATCAAAACGCAATCGCAAAAGTGAAGGCCGTGACTCAGGCTCATCCTTGAAAATCAGTTTGGTCTAATGTCTCCAGAAAGATGAGAAACCCTAGATATTTATGGATCAAAAACCCAACATCCTTTTCCTAAGCTACGAGATTACCCTCTTTTTGAAAAGGAATTGTGATGGAACTTTGAGCTAACATTTCTAAGACCTTATATGAGTTATGTACATGATTACCCATGGATTATTAAGATGGAATTTAAGTTCCCTAATGACACTTTTAGAGATTTGATAAAGTAAATCATATCCAGATTGGATTTTGGAATACCTAACTAATGGGTAGCTCGATTATGAAATTTGTTACAGGATCTAAATTGTTGATGCAATATGGTTGATCTTTTTAAGGGGGGTCATCGTGAAATTTTGAGCTAACTTATTTTTCTTTCTTTTCATTAAAAAATATTATATGGATTGCGTGTTGAATCTGAACTATCTAGTTCGTGTGCGAAGCAAGCATGAGCTCGGTTATTTATTTTAAAGTATTTGATATTGGCAACGAGAGGCCTTTGCATTTTATAGATACATTATTTTGTGATAATATTGGGTTATTTGATACATAGCATGCCTATCCAATAGTTATTAGCAGTTAACAATGTTGAGTATGTTTACTAATAATAGTTGATATTTGATAAATCTCTTTTTAGCAGTTGTGATATAGGCAGTCGCGTGCACCTTGTTTTTAGTAACGCATATGTGCCACATATTAGATAGTTTTTCTACACAATACAGGTGGTCGATGCACTGCATGAGGCGGGTTCGATAGTTGGCCAATGCATTGAAGACGAGAAAGATATGTGGGCTAACGAACCCAATGAACCGTACCTAGCTTTTCTTCAATAAAATGAGGTTATCTGTGTATCTATGTTTAATATTACTTGATTTAGTTGAATACTTGTATATTATATTTATACTGATTAGAAATTTATATTATGTTTTTTATGCATATATGTTTTAAGGACTTGTCCCAGTGGTAATAGTGGCGAGTCAATAATCTTACTAGGTCTTTTAGACTCATTATTTACTGCTAGATACTGTTGTGGGTGACCAAGTAGCTGACCTTAGTTAGTTGCTCATTCCAAGTCCTACTAGTTGAGATGAGCCATCCACCAGCCCATGGAGGCATCTTCAACTTTCTATCTTACTTTAAGTCTTTTTATTTCATTCTGAGTTGCATCTCATATCAGCTGTATTCAGATTCTTATATTGCTGCATGACTTAGTAATTTTAGGTATTTGGGTTCTTATTTTATAATTGTACATCATTTAAGTTTTCTATCATGAGGATACCTTTTTATTTACTATTTAAAATGCTTCCTCAATGTTAGTTGATAATTAAATAAGTCGCTTTGCCTTGCGTGGATAAATATCTTTGGGTGTTGATTACGGGTTAAATGTCAAATTTTGGTCATGAAAAACTTGAGATCAACTCATAGTTTAAAGTCCTTCAAGTGATGAAGTTTTGTCTAGTAGAGTCATGCTTACGAGTATGAAGATCTCCATATCTATAAACAAGAGGCTACAAAGACATTTTGGAAATTTTCCTTTTTTATGATTCATATTGTACGAAATTAGTAAAGGAATTAATCTCTCTCTTGTTTATCTAACATATGGTGAGGACACATACGTCCACATTTGCAAAAAAGGCGATGTACCAGCAACAATTAGCACAGTACGGGGTGGAATCCAGCTATAAGGATGAGCTTCAACACAAACAATCGTCAAGGCTACTAGAGGCAGATCCCCAACCACTAAATAGAGACGTTCGATCTTCCAACACAGGTAAGGGCACAAGAGATATCACTAATATTCCCAGTTCTACAAGTTTTAATTACAGTACCACCAGAGATACAGCGAGGGTGGTATCAGTATTAGAGGTTATCATTCTGTATATAGATAGGATACCAGCGCCTTCAAATACATCATAGACTCAGGATGCGGTTGGTGCCCAAGCACTAGTTACTCATATAGTCGTGCAACATGTTACACTGGCTCTTCAAACATCACAGGAGCACATGTGATAACTCCTCAGGGAACTGTAGTAGCTCCACAATCTATACTTGTAATAACCGTTTGGTTGTTATGTGTGTTTTGACTCTTTTACCCCTGTTGAGCCTTCCCCTAGCCCCGTTAGAGTGTTTTTGACTCGTGAGGATGGGAGACATAGTTCTGGAGATGATCGAGCGAGTTTTGATAGGATTTGAGGAAGTTAGAACCTTAAAGTGAAAAATGTTTGACTGATTGTTGACTTTTAGGTAAACAAACCTTTTTGGAAATTTCATAGATTCCATGACGTCTGGAGGGTTGATTATGATTTCGTGGGATGTTTGGTTTGATTCTCGAGGAATTCGAGTGCATTTTGGACCTTTGGTCGGAAACTTAGTTTTGGTCGTTTGGGGGTTGACTAGGTCAAGGTGACCTACATTGGGAATTCGAGGCCAGGGTTGAGTTTGTAGTGCATTTTTACATATGTCTACATATTTGTTTTGTATCCAGGAGGTCTTAGGTGGGTGTCGGGATTTGGAGTGGAACTTGATGAAAACCAGACTTTCAGGTTTTCTGGTGTCCCGCTTCTGCGTCCGCCTCTGCGGGTCCACCCATGCGGGACCTAGCCCCTAGATGCGAGAGTTGACTCACTTAATGAGATTCGCCTCAGCAGAAGATAATACGCTGAGGTGGGGGCACGTAAGCGGGCCCTTGACAAAATTGAAACCTAATGAGTTCTAGAGGCGAATTGAAGAGCATTTAGAGTTCAATCATCTTTAGGTAAGTTCCCTTGACCCTAATTTATGTTTATCTAATGTCTAAGTTAGAATCTAGGTGAATTAAAGGGTTAGTAGGAAAGTAAGTTGTAAACACTAAGTTGTCATCTTGGAATCTTATGCTATGACATTGGGTTTTGTTAATAAATCTTGTTTAACCTAGTCATGAATTCTTGGATTGAGTAGTTACTAAGTTGAATCATTCTAAATTTCTTGGTTTATGAATATGAAAGTTAGGGGTTCTTCCTAAATTGGGAGTTTTTTATTTAGGGTTGAAATTGATGATTGATTGAGTTTATTTAGCATTCGAGGGATAGTCTTGGACTTCCTAAGTATGGATTAACCGACTTTTACCTAAAATTCCTACTTTACCCTTATGGGCCCGATTTTCCTCTTTCAAAGAGTTATTTTCATATTGACTAGTATTATAGCTTTATGCGTATCGTTAGTGTCACGACCCAGCTAGGGGCCATGACGGGTACCCGGGGCTAGCCACCGAGCACCACTCGTGCTACTACTTATCTTGCTCATTTAATGGTCTTTTATCAGCTTTATACACAAATTGTAGGAAAATCATATTTTATATGGAAACATAAATACTTTTTAAATACATTTGCCTCTCGGCCATCAAAATAATATATATACATATAATAGCATCTCGTGAGACCATCTAACCCACACTGTGCATCTACGGGCCTCTACTGGAGTACTAAACATAAGGACGGGACAAGACCTCACCATGCCCAAAAATACATATACATGAATATACACAGAAGAATCGTCATAAGCACCTCCGAACAAAGGAGTGCCTTCGATCGGCTGACAGCTACTGCTGGTCTAGGTCAAGCTCTCCTCCCTGTCTACCTGTAGGCATGAACACAGCGTCCAAAGAAAACGAACGTCAGTACGAACATTGTACTGAGTATGAGAGGCATAAACAAACAAATAGAACAATGACATAATGGAAATATCAATATGGAACATCTATATCTGACGGTCATGCATAAAGAATTAATTCATGCTGTCTTACTCATACTAATCATCATATCATGTATGCATAATGTATAAGCTGCCCGTCCATATCGGATCGGTCTGATAACTATATCATTAGCCTGCGTCCAGGCCTCCCGCGTCCGGGGTATCATCTCATGCCGCCCACTAGTGGTGTCTGCCCATGCCATTTGGCCATGGTGTATCGTATAGCTTCCCGCCTTAGCGTTGACTGCCCGGCCAACTAGGCGCGGTGTTATATCATCATCATACATACTCATCATAATAGGCTTATCGTAACCTACTTATCATAATACATGCATAGGGTTTATAACCAACTTTACTCTATCGGGGTGACGTAAGGTCGTGATCCCCCGATTTCATTATGGAGCAATTATCGACATCCTACCTCACCTTGAAGGAAATAACATATAAGGTGAGTGTGAGCAATAAATAACATCATTCCATTTTAAGATCATTATATCATATCTCTTATCTTACCATTCATGGATATAGGCTTTTAGCTTTCTGGAATATAGGGACTCATGAGGAGGAGGAAAAATATGCTATGAGATTCATGCCATTAGAAAGAAGGTACTAGCCTCACATACCTTTGACGTTTAATTAAGCTATCATTCGCTTGCTCTCCTTCGATATCGCGTTTCTACCTTCAAAAGAGAATTCGCCTTTACGTTAGTTAATCGACTATAGGAACGCGTTACTAATTCTAGGGAAAATTTGGGCAGTACTTCCTTTGGTTATACTACTTTTCCCATATTCTATATTAACTCCCAAACGCTCACAACAACGTTCACAATATTGTATTCAACAATCATCATTTATTTACGTTTACCACATTCCACCATTTTTCTCCAATTTCTCCACATTTATGGGTTTTAGCTCATCATCACATTTTCTCATACATCACACGTATTTCATGGTCTACACGTCATTTATAACATATTTATACTCCCAACTCATCAACATTTAAAATGCAATCCAACTATCATTCAACTATGACACTATTCACATTTTATGACCCATTTTACTACACTCTTCTATAATCCAAGTGTTTCAATGTATTAATGCTTCAATCATCATGAGAAGGTCATCAAACTTACCTTGGGTAGTGTTGGAACAAGCCTTGAGCAACAACACTCTTTTATGCCAAAAACCCTATTTCACTTCCTTTGCAATTTCTTGGTGTAGATGAACTTTGATGAGCTTCACACCCTTGGTCCCATGGATTTCATGTAGTTGACCACTAATTTCCCTTAAATTCTTGTGGATGAAATGTTTGGAATGTTCTAGAGTTCTCTTGAGTTGTGTAGATGAGAAATGAAATGAAAATGAATGAAAAGGGTCCCTTATATTAATCACAAAATCTAATTTTTATGAACAGTAGTCGGGATGCACAGTGGTCCTAAACCCAGTTTATGGGCCGTATTCTGGTTTACTGTCCGTCCTTCACGACCGCATTTAAGCATATCAGAAACAGAAAGGTTTGCTGGAGTCATGGTGGTTTACGATCACAGTTTACGGGTCTTATTTCACTTTACGGTCCGTATTTTGAGTCGTATTTGACCATTTCGTCATTTGCCAGAAAGTTGAAGTTTTTGGAATGTTGGAGGACGATGGCAGTTTACGGTCCGTAAACTACTTTACGAGCCGTATTCTATTTTACGACCAACTGGATCAAAGTGCAGATCTGTAACTTTCTCATTTCTAAAATTCATAAATAGTCATTCCCTACTTAATAAAACATCACATAATAAAACATCACACACTCATACACTTCATTGGTCTACTCGTTGTACGTTCACGGAGAAATTTCCGAGGTGTAACATTCTTCCCTCCTTTTGGAACATTCGTCCTCGAATGTTAAACACTCGGGATTCTACGAAAATTTCGCCAGAGTTTCCCCTGTAATTTGGCACTACCAACCTGTCACAACAACCCATAATATCATCGCCTCACAGGGCTACATCACAACATCGACATATCTATGGCCACACACGACCAAAAGCATCAAAATAAACATACATACCTTATATCGCTGGCGCTTCATCTTGAATCTCTCCTGGGGGTCGAAATAAATGCGGATACCTAGACTTCATATTCTCTTCTGCTTCCCAAGTCATTTCTTCCCGATTGTTGTTTCACCATAAGACTTTGACTGAAGCTACCTCTTTATTTCGGAGTCTTCGTACTTGCCTGTCTAAAATAGCGATACGCACCTCTCCATAGGTTAGCTTTTCTGTCACTTGCACATCATCTATTGGGACAATCTTTGTGGGATCTCCAATACACTTGCGGAGCATCGAAACGTGGAAGATTGGATGGACTGATTCAAGCTCCGAAGGCAAATCCAGTTCATAGGCTACATGACCTACCTTGTGGATAATTTTATAGGGTCCAATGTATCTAGGACTTAGCTTCCCTTTCTTACCAAATCTCATCACCCCTTTCATTGGCGATACTTTCAAAAATACCCAATCACCAACTTGGAATTCCAAGTCTCGTCGGCGATTGTCCGCATAAGACTTTTGGTGACTTTGGGCTGTCAACAATCTATCTCGGATCACCTTAAGTTTTTCCACCACTTGTTGAATTAATTCAGGGCCTACTAGTTGTGCTTCTCCTATTTCAAACCATCCGATTGGGGATCTATATTTCCTTCCATATAAAGCTTCATACGGAGCCATTTGAATGCTGGAATGGTAACTATTATTGTATAAAAATTCGATTAGAGGTAAATGATCGTCCCAACTTCCACCGAAATCTAACACACATGCTCATAGCATATCTTCCAAGGTCTGAATAGTGCGCTCGACTTATGCATCGGTCTGCGGATGAAATGTCGTGCTGAGCTTCACATGACTGCTTAGACCTTTTTGGAAGGACTTCCAAAACTTGGCTGTAAACTGTGCTCCTCTATCTGTGATAATGGATAATGGAATACCATGAAGTCGCACAATTTCTTTTAGATACAACCTAGCTTAATCTTCTGATAATACGTGGTTCAGACTGGAAGAAAATGAGCTGCTTTTGTGAGTCTGTCCACGATCACCCATATAGAATCATATTTCCCTCGGGAATGGGGTAATCCCCCAATAAAATCCATATTGATTTCTTCCCACTTCCAAGTAGGTATTTCTATCGCTTGTAATAATCCTCCTGGCTTTTGATGTTTGGTTTTTACTTGTTGACAAATTCGACTATGTCTCTCTTCATGCCATCCCACTAATACATCATCTTAAGATCATGATACATTTTAGTTGCACCTGGATGAATAGAATACCGAGAACAATGTGCTTCTTCACGAATTCGTCTGCACAATTCTGCTACATTCGGCACACATAATCTGCCTCGGTACCTAAGAATTCCATCTATAGAAACTTCAAATGAAGACTTCTCTTTTCCATAAGATGTGTCTCTGTAGTGACGCAATTGAGGATCTTCATATTGTCGCTCCTTCACTTCTATGTCCAAGGACGAAGTTGTGGGATCATTGATACTAATCCCCATATTACCCGAATCTATTACACGTACCCCAAGACTAGCTAGTTGGCAGAGCTCATGAACCATCTCTTTCTTTCCCGGAGGGATTTCACATAAACTGCCCATCGATCGGCGGCTAAGCGTATCGGCTACTACATTCACTTTTCTGGGGTGATACAAAATGTCCACATCATAATCCTTCAATAATTCCAACCACCGCCTCTGCTGCAGGTTCAACTCCTTCTGCTTGAAAATGTACTGAAGGCTTTTGTGATCTGTATAGATATCAACATGCACACCATACAAATAATGCTTCCATATTATTAAGGCATGAATAACTGCAGCCAATTCGAGATCATGAGTTGGATAATTCTTTTCATGTTTCCGTAATTGTCTCGAAGCATATGCAATCACTTTTCCATGCTGCATCAGTACGCATCCTAATCCGACACCAGAAGCATCACAATATACCACGTAGCCATCTGACCCTTCGGGAAGTGTTAAGATCGGAGCTGAGGTCAACCTGTCTTTCAAATCTTGGAAGCTGCGTTCACAAGCATCATTCCACTGAAATTTTGCTGACTTCTGGGTTAGCTTTGTCAATGGGGCTGAAATAGACGAGAACCACTCTACGAATCTTCTGTAATAACCTGCCAACCCCAGAAAACTACGAACTTCTGTAGGCGTCGTAGGCCTTGGCCAAGTCTTCACAGCTTCAATTTTCTGAGTGTCGACTCGAATGCCATCATTTGAAATGACATGGCCTAGAAATGTTACAAAATTTAGCCAAACCTCGCACTTTGAAAATTTCACATACAATTCTCGGGCTCGAAGAATACCAAGAACGATTGGCAAATGATCTGCGTGTTCCGATTCCGTGCGAGAATATACCAGAATATCATCAATAAATACTATTACAAATAAATCCAAGAGAGGCCTGAATACGTTGTTCATCAAGTTCATAAACACGGCCGGAGCATTAGAACACATGCCCTTGGCATATCCTCCAAGGTCTGAATGGTACGTTCGACTTGCCCATCAGTTTGCGGATGAAATGCCGTGCTAAGCTTTACTTGAGTACCTAAGCCTTCTTGGAAAGATTTCCAGAACTTAGCTGTAAATTGTGCCCCTCTAGCTGTGATAATGGATATCGGGATACCATGGAGTTGCACAATCTCCTTGAGATACAACCTTGCATAATCTTCTGCTGAGTATGTGGTATTGACTGGGAGAAAATGAGCTGCTTTCGTGAGTCTGTCCATGATCACCCATATGGAATCGTACTTGCCTCGGGAATGGGGTAATCCCACGATGAAATCCATATTGATCACTTCCTATTTTCAAGTAGGGATTTCCATTGCTTGCAATAATCCTCCAGGCTTTTGATGTTCAATTTTCACTTGCTAGCAATTTGGACATTGAGCTACAAATTTTGCTATGTCTTTCTTCATTCCATCCCACCAATAAATTAACTTGAGTTCATGATGCATCTTTGTCATTCCTGGATGAATAGAATACCGAGAATAATGAGCTTCTTCTAGAATTCGGTGACGTAACTCTGCAACATTCGGAATACATAGCCTACCTCGGTATATAAGAATTCCATCCATAGAAGTTTCAAATGGGGACTTCTATTTTTTGTGAAATGTGTCTCTATAATGGCTCGATTGAGGATCTTCATATTGACGCTCTTTCACTTCCATATTTAAGGATGAAACTGTGGGATTATTAATACCAATGTTATACCCCGTATTTTTATACGTCGAATTATTCATAAGCTAATCGATATAAGTTAAGGACGGAATTATTTTGGGATATGAAATAAGTGCCTTTAATTCTCGATTTTAATTAGTGCATGATTTGTTTATAAATTTCAATTGGTATAGAAATATTATTGGAAATTAGGGACTAATTAACCATAATTAGATTATTAAGTAGGGATTAGTGATTAATTAAGATTAATTAAGTTAATTATGTTTGGAGTGGGCCCCACCCGTAGTTAATTAAAAAATAATAATAAATCAAGAAACCAAAATTGGTGAGTCATAGGGGGAAACACGTGTCCAAGGGGGAGGCACCATATATATATACTTAAGGTGATGACTAATTAGGCAATTCACTTTCATTTTGCAATTAGAAAGCTAGAAAGAAAAAAAAAAAAGGGACATTGCCATGGCTGCCAAGCTCTCGGCCAGCCATGGTTGATGAGAAAAAATTAATTTTGCTTGTTTTGATTAAGTTCCAAGGTGATTTGCAAGTTCAAGGAGGTGATAGCAACATTGGGTATTAAATTACGGAAGAAGAAATAGTGAAATTGGAGCAAATAAGTGTAGAATTTCCTCCGATTAAATTAAGGTAAGATTTTCTCATTTTATGGTGTAATTGTATTAATGGTGTTGTAATGAAGGGATTAAAATTGAATTAGATGAAATTGGAAGTAAGAAATTGCATGAATTCGTTGTTATTAGGACTTGTAGTTGTTATATGGAATTGTTGAGTTGAAAAGATTAAAAGTGTGGTTTATGTTCATATGTTGTTGTTCATGTTGTTGTCGTGTTGTCGTTGATATGGCTCCTAAATTTGGAAGAAAGAAGTGTATAACGTATGTTGATCTGTTTGGCGTATGATCTTAAATGTTAATGATTTGGATTGGAAAAGGATTAAGAAAGGTTATTGGATTGTTTGAGTTATTTATGGGCTGGATTGTAAGGATTTATATGAATATTTCTATTACTGTCGTTGTTGGTATTGCTGTGATAACAGGAGGTTAATTGGAAGTTCGGGTTAGGCGAGTCATATAGGGGAAATGCTGCCTGATTTCCGTTAAGTTCTTAACTAATAAAAATCCTAATCAAGAAAGTATGAATTGAAGAATGATTCCTATAGGTAATTGGTTGCAGATTTATAAGCTAGAAAGTATAGTTTACTAACGATAGTGTTACTGTCATATCGAATTGGCTAAAGGGGGCGACGAAGCGAACTTGATTACGGTTAACCTATAACAGGTATGTAAAGTTATCCTTTCTTCTTTTTGGCATGATCTTTGTGAAGCAAACAGACGACGTATATATGATCCCAAAGAAGTTCCCATTCTTAGAAACACTAGGATGATTATGTTCTTGATTTCCATAAGCTATTTCATATGGTTTTGATAAGCGTCTATGATTTCTGAAGTTCCTTTTGCTATAATCCATAATGACATTCCAGGGATACTTGATATGACTGTCGCCATTGATACTCAAGTGTTAATTCATTCTACTTATTGTGTTTGAGTCTCTGATGATGATTTAGTCTGTATATGGTTGCTCACTACTCTGCTCGTGCATGCCTCAAAGGGGGGAAGGATGTTACATCCCGTATTTTCATGCGTTGGAAAGTGTGCGAGTTAAATGACATTAGTAACGGAAGCAAGGTTATCCGTCAAGCTTATAGGTGCTTCGAGTGATGGTACACATGCATCGTAAGGATTTAAAGTTAAACCACTCGAAGAAAATATGTTTTGTCGAGTTTCAACATTTATTTGAGTAAAATACGGTCCAAGCTATAATATCCCGTATTTTTGGACTAGAAAAATTTAATCGCCCAACATGATCAAATTTACCGAGCCCGAAGAATTCGATCATATTCAAGGATGAAAATCGAGAGCTCGGTGTACAAAGAGTTTGAGGTCCCGAAATAATTTAGGATTTAACAAGTGTGACCACGGTGATTGGAAATAATATTTTATGTGTACTAAAAAGAGGCTATGGACTAGTGCTATGTTGCATGATCATGACAATGAGTATATGAAGTGTATTAAAAATGATTACTATTTAAGTGAATTGAGATCAAGAAATTAATTATGTGTATAAGTGGCTAAATTGAGAATTTTAGTAGGGGAAAAGAGAATTAATTGTTGGACGTATGGAATATGTTCCATGTGGAATCATCCACGTGTCTCTATAACAAGAAAGAGACCTAGTGACTATTCAATATAGATAAGAATGTGAGCTTATATTAAAAGACATAAAGTTTAAGTGGTGGGCCCCACATCCAAATAAAGAAGATATAAGGATGTGGTAGCACTTTCAGATTTGGGTCTTCTACGCCTAGCATATATATTTGCAGCATCTTCTCTTAAAATTTAGTACACTTAAGAAATTCTAGGCAACATCTATTTCACAATCTCAATCACGTTTTAGTTCTTGGACTATACATTTAGTTCTTAAGAAGATTAAGCAGCAATGTTGAAATGTTTGGATGAGAAGAAGGTGAGCAGCAACGTTCTTGTTATGTCAACGAGACTAGTATAATTCCTCTCACGACACAATGAAGCGGGTTTTGCTCACCGCTTCAATCACGTTGTTCCATTTTGTCGTGTTGTTGACTCCGGGCTTTCTTCGTAAAGAAGTAAGGTGGAGGAAGATTATTTCTTGGCATATAAGGTAAGAATTATCCTCTCCTAAGTATATTTAAATTCATCGAAGTCATAGCTAAATCGTGGGCGAGAAATACGAAAATTATACCGTAAATCGTATATGATATTGTTGTTGGATCATGGGCTGTTTGTGGACTGTTTTGAAGGTGTTCTTGAGCTATTTATTGCTAGAATTGTTGGAACATATTTTATTATGTTGTTGAAATTTTGATTAATGCTTTTACATATTTAAGAAAAAGGAGAAGTTATATGGCATAATGGTATATTGCGTATATAGGGGTTGTTATGATCATATTCTTGAATTATTAACGATGGGGACTCTTAAGAAATGGCTTAATTATATGGTTGTTGGTGTTGTTGTTGAGGATTTGGCCGAGTTAAATTCTCGGGGTTTGTTGATTATATATAAAGGAAATGCAGTCCGAATTTCTATAAATGACATGCTAGCTTAGGGTTGGATTCCTAAGTACCTTTAGCTAATGTTTGGTATTTACTGACATTGTAATAGATCTTGGGAAGCCCGAGACTTAGGTTTGGAATAGCTTAAGAAGCGGACAAGGTATGTAAAGTTAACCCTTCTTTCTTTTTAACATGATCATTATGAAACGAACAGACGATGTGTATATGATTCCATAGAAATTCCTATTCTTAGAGCTACTAGGATGGCTAATGTTCTTGATTCCCAGAACATACTTTATTATGTTTTGATACGTACATATGATTCCAGAGTTCTATTTTGATATAATCCACAGTGACATTCGAAATGTATTTGATATGTCTATTGTCTTGATTTTCAAATGATGGTTCGTTTTAATTATTCCATTGAGTCTCAGATATGATTTAAATTGCATATGGTTGCTCACTACTCTGCTCGTGCATGCCTCAATATGTCCTTCACCGAGTCCCGGGCCGGGTATGTTATCGTGCACAGTTTCACTGCATTGTTCACCGAGTCCCTCACTAGAGGGCCGGCATATGATATATATATATATATATATGTATGATGGTGTTATGCTGTGTTATGGCGTTATGATGTGTTTATGGAGTTATGCTGTGTTATGGCATTATGATGTGTTTATGGAGTTATGCTGTGTTATGGCGCCAAAGACGGGGTGGCGACCATGTTCACCGAGTCCAATAATGGGCCGGGTATGATATATGATATTGACATGCATGATTTATGTTTCAAAAGGGCAAGTGTTTTGGTATTCTGGACATTGTACTTGTTTTCTGTACCCCCTATTTCAGTTATGATCCTCTTTACTATATTTCATGCTTTACATACTCAGTACATATTCCGTACTGACCCCCTTTCTTCGGGGGGGCTGTGTTTCATGCCCGCAGGTACAGATAGTCGGTTTGGTGACCCTTCAGCATAGGACTTCTACTCAGCTGTCTTGGAGAGCTCCGTTGTTCCGGAGTTTAGACTTTTGGTACAAATCTTATGATATATATATATGTATGTTTATCCAGGGGTACGACGGGGCCCTGTCCCGTCATATTTCACTGTTAGTACTCTTAGAGGTCTGTAGACATGTATGTGGGTTGTGTATAAGTTCTGTTCAGCTGTGTCTATCCGATGTGCTATGATATGATGTCCGTCTGTAGTGGCAGCCTTGGCGGCTTGCATATGACATGATGTTGATGTGTAGTGGCAGCCTTGTCGGCTTGCGTATCATTTTATGATTTGATCGGTTGTGACTCCTCAGGAGACAATTATCTGAATATACATATATGATGATGTTATGAACCGTTGGAGTTCTTTTGCAAGTTTCCATATTGTTCATAGATTAAGTTTGATTATAATTTAACAGGTTCGTATACGGGTGTCCAGTTCGGGCACTAGTCATGGCCCACGGGGTTGGGTCGTGACAGTTTCCGTTTGTTGTGGCAGGCTTGCCGGCTTGCATATGTTATCGACATGTAGTGGCAGCCTTGTTGGCTTGCGTAGTATATTGACATGTAGTGGCAGCCTTGTCGGCTTGCGTATTATAATGATATATAGTGACAGCCTTGTCGACTTGCGTATTTTATTACGTTGTGATTGGTTGTGACTCCTCAAGAGACGGATTATCATGATATGTGACGTTGTGAACCTTTGGGTCTATGTCGATTCCCATGTTGTCTATAGTGTCAGTCAAACTATGTCTAACAGGTACACATGGGTGTCCAGCTCGGGCACTAGTTGTCACGACCCAACCCCATGGGCTGCAACTAGTGCCCGAGCTGGACACCCAGACGTACTCACTTACCAGAATCGGCATACAAATGGCAAACCCAGATTCGGCGTACACTAACTTATACAGATACAAAGATCAGATGTCGTCTTAAGCGGTTACATATAATAAACATATCATACAGAAGCCACCAAGGCTGTCGTAAAACAGATCGCCCAAAAACATATACATACATATACATACGCACAAACCGTTAAGGCTGTCATAGCAACTGGAACAGCTTAGACGCAAACCACACAAACATAACTGAACCATAACCACCCATGACCCACATACATGTCTACAGGCCTCTAACAAAGACAACAGAATCATATGACGGGACAGGGCCCCGCCGTACCCCTGAATATATACATACATATATACAACGGAAGAGTCTGTACCAAAATGCAGGCTCTAGAACAAGGGAGCACTCCAAAGCAGCAGAATAGATTGCCTAAGCTGTCGGGTCACTCACGTGAACGTCTGTACCTGCGGGCATGAAACGCAACCCCCGAAGAAGAGGGGGTCAGTACGGAATATGTACTGAGTATGTAAGGCATGAAATGCAACTGAAAAGACCATAACTGAAGTAGAGATTCCAGGAGTCAAGTATGATAATAAAGAAACCACCGTACCTGTACAGTACGAGACAAAATAAAACATACCAATACCACATAGCGTACCCGGCCCATTATGGGACTCGGTGAATAAAATCATGTCATCACGTCATCATGAACATATGTATACGTATACCGTACCCGACCCTCTAGTGAGGGACTCGGTGAATAGAGTCATGCATGTCAACATCATATATCATATATATACCGTACCCTGCCCTCTAGTGAGAGACTCGGTGAATAAAGTCATGTCATCATATCAGCATGCTATCATATCATCATGCATATACATATATACATACCATACCCGGCCCTCTAGTGAGGGACTCGGTGAATCAAATCATCATATGCCCTCCTGGCCGCCGTAACATATCACCATCTCATCATGTCATCATATACATATACCGTACCCGGCCCTCTAATGAGGGACTCGGTGAACAATGCAGTGAAGTGCGCATGATAACATACCCGGCCCGGGACTCGGTGAAAGACATATTGAGGCGTGTACGAGCATAGTGAGAAATTATATGCATATAAATCAAGACTCGATAGACAAGTATACTTACCGACACCTGAAGGCTCAGAAACAAGTTTCGGGTCAATCCGACTTAGTATAAGAAAGTTATGGACGTTTTAAGTACAAAACCTTCTACGAACGTTTTAGAAGCCATTTTTGAAAAATCAAAGCAACAATCATGTTAGGTACCCTTCGAATATCGTTATGGATAAAATCAAATCAAATAGAGCTTTTGGAACCATATGTACGAACCAAAATATATCAAAGACTCAATGGAATAATCAAATGTGCCATCATTTGAAAATCAAGACATTAGTCATATCAATTTATCTCTCGAATGCCATTCCGAAACATATCAAATAGATCTTCGGACATCATAGATGTGCATCAAAACCATATGAAATAGCTTATGGAAGTCAAGAATATTAGCCATCCTAGTGGCTCTAAGAATAGGAATCTCTTTGAAATCATACATATACGTCATCTGCTCGTTTCATAAGGATCATGCCAAAAGAAAGAAAGGGTAAGCCTTACATACCTTGCCCGCTTCCTACGCTAATCCGAACTTAAGTCTTTGGCTTCGCATGATCTACAACAATATTAGTGTATACCAAACATTAGCTATGGATACTTAGAAGTTCAATCTTCAACCAACACTTTACTTGCAGAAATTTCGGCACCATCTCCCCTGTAAATACAACTATCCCCAAGAATCCAACTCGGCCAAATCATCAACAACAAGTCCGAGAATTTAACTCGGCCAAATTATCAACAACAATACCAACGGTTATTCTAACAATATCCACAATCAATTCAAAACGCATACTAACATTAGCAACTTCTTTCTACAAACATAGATAGCGTTTCATTTATGTTTAATTCGTAATTGCCCACATATTCAAGTACTAATCCGAAACCATTCAAACAATATTCAAGAACACTTCAAGCAATACGCATAATATTCAAACAATCTAACTAATACTCCATTCCACCCGAAACCTTCTGTCACGACCCAGCCCCGTGGGCCGCGACTGGTGCCCTTCCGGGACACCCCAAACGAACTCACACCCAGATCATCGTAATCAGACTCGACCAAACTCAACGTACGTTATTCGAACTCAACATCGTAATCAGACAACTACCGAACACTTATCCTAAGCAGTCGCCCGTACAGATCAAACAAATCACAAATCAGAAAGGAGGCGGAATATACATCGCCAAATTTCACACACACACATCAGAGGGGTGGCGGAATGTACATCGCCCCCAAATGCATACACACACATACAAACTCAGAGGCCGACTTGGCCATAGTAGCGTACGGGCCGCTTAAGATTGCAAAACAGACTCACATGCAAACACACCGGACCCACGACCCACAAATCTGACTACAGGCCTCTAGACAAAACAGAACATAAGAACATAGGACGGGACAGGGCCCCGCCGTACCCACTCATCCAAATATACAGAATACAGACACAACAAAAGATATGTACCAAAAGTAGGCTCCGGATCAAAGAGGAGCTCTCCAACACAGCAGAATGAGTAGCCTAAACTGGTGGACCACCCAAACGAGCTTCTGTACCTGCGGGCATGAAACACAGCCCCCGAAGAAACGGGGGTCAGTACGGGAGAAGTACTGAGTATGTAAAGCAGAAGGTACAGAAATCACAAACACAGCTGGAGTCAGAAAGAACAAACACACCGACATCGCAAACGAGCAAACCTGTGCGGGAGGCGAACGTACAAATGCAAATCAAATCATGTATAGGTTTTAGGAACGTGGTCACCCCCCCGACGCTGGTGCCACAACACATCATAACTCCAGAAGTTTTCAAATCTCCGTACAATCTCCAGACACATCATATCACACACATATCACATCATCAGAACATATCAAATGCCATATCACATCATAACTCCATAAACGGTAACCGGCCCTATGGCGAGGCCTCGGAAACCGTAACACATCATAACTCCCGAATATATTATAGCGCGCACGATCACAAAGTCGGCCCGGGTACCGACGAACGAAATCATAGCAGACAGCACGAACAGAGTAGTGCAGAAACCATATGCATATCAAAAATAATTTACCGGACTCAACATATAGTTTACATATAGGTATATACCGACGCCAGAAGGCTCGGAGTAGGAATCAGATTAAGCAAAATTTGCGGGAAAAAGGTACGAAGTTCCAAACTGCCAAATCTTTAGAGAAGACTGTTTATAGGTCATTTTCCGAAAACCTCACATTATTCAAAGTACAAAACGTTCACTAATGGCATAGGAAGTTTCAAACGCAGCATTGGGTCATAAACAAACGATCGCTGATCATAGCGGACGCAAACGAACCAAACAAACCGAATAAGGGAAGCCTCGGGGCTTGCGGGCCCACCTCGAGTCAAATTGAGGCGGCGGACACAAATCACAGACTTTAGGCTCCCTAGAGCCATCTACGAAAGTTTCGGAGAGTTTCGGACACAACAGCAAAAGTTATGGAGGTTCGAACACTCTTCTAACCAAATACAACAAAAAGGGTTCAATTGCGCTGAATGAATAGTACTCCAATTTGAACCTAGATTTCCAAGAGCAGAGTTACCCCCGAGATTCCGATCTTAACCTAGTATGACTAGGACATGCCAAAAGAAGGATAGGTAGGCTTTACATACCTGGTTGGCGCCTCACGCTTGTCAAATCGCGATTCCCGTTTCGTCCGAAAACTGCAAATGGTCACTTTTACCAGTTACTATTCATGAGAGTTAGCATTTTCATCTTTGGGGCTATACTTGGCTACCGAAATTTCGGCAGCATTTCCCCTATAAATCTAACATCCCCGAGACTTGGCTCGGCTCAAAATACAACAACAACAACAATCCCAAACATCATTACACAATACAAACCACAATAGTTCTACATTCAAGCTTCAAAGTTCCAAATCTATTTCCACATTAGTCCATTCATTCACTCATTCCCAATTATTCAAACACACTACATACAAGTTCCAAACCACATACAAACATCCCCAAAGTTCACTACTTTCCAATTTTCATTCAAAACACCAAAAGTTACGACGAACGTTCTAACTTGCGTCGTTTCTTTCCAAATTCGTTATCATCAACCATAAATCTTATTTAAGGTCTTTAGTGTCATAAATATACTATGATATACACAAATATACCAAATGTATACGCTTTCCGATAACGTCCGAAATTATTTTCTAGCACCAACTCAATTCTTTAATCGATCCTTTACGACACAAAGATCACAACAACACATTATTCAAACTAAACAAGATAAAATTCTTATGGCTTGCACCACATGGAACTCACGGCCAAACACACCCTTTTTACCACACACACACCATGCACAAACACAACTTCATCCCACAATCTTCACACTAATCCAATCACTAACACATATACATCCATTTCATAACATTAAAACATAAAAATCTTACCTTGTTCTTAAGATTCCGATTCGCCGCAAACGTCGCCCTTTCGTCAAACTAATTGTACCCCGTTGAAGAGGGGCTCGAGTACTTCATAATACGTTAAGGACAAGAATTTTTGGATCACCACAAAAGCTAGCAAATTTTTTTTTCTTTCCCTATACCCTTCGGCCGAGAGCCATTTTTTGAGTGTTCTTGAATTTGTGTATTATTTTCTTGATAATTCCCAAGGGTGCTTGATATATATCCACTCATAGGTCATGTGCATAGCACATGACCTTAATGAAATGGGCTTGGGCTTGCCCCCCCCTTGGCCGGCCTCTTCAAGGACTTGGGCTTCAATTCCTTGTTGTCCAAACTTGGCCCAATTCGTGAAATGTCCCGTTTTGTAATTCCCGAAACTACTTTCTAAAATTCCAAATTTACCCTCGGCCTTCCCCGAGGTCTTGACATCAATGATTTCATAATCAACATGAGCATAGCAACTTGAATCAAATTATTTCCTCAACACACACAAGTCTTATTTATTTCTTGATTTCCCGTTATACGAAAATACGGGACATAACATTCTCCCCCCCTTAAGAACATTCGTCCTCGAATGTTGAATCGACCTCATGGATGTCGTACTACTCCAGGAGGGTTCTCTTGATAGTTGTCCTTTATTGATTTTTCCGACATGGCTCCTTTACCAACATTAGGGGGCAAATTTTCACGTCACTGACTCAAATGCCTTCATAATACACTTTCTCATACCCCACGTGATTACCGGACCACACGCTATATTCTTGTAATGGACGAACGCTTTCCGGACATCATAGTCAATATCATTTTCTTGTCACACTCCTGAGTTTCCTTACCGCATCGTCGTAATCTCACTTTACTTCATATCAGACACTTCATGCCAAACAGATTCAGAACTAAAGTCGGACGCACATAAGCATATCGGACAGATTCATAGTCAACATCAAAGGTATAGAAGTATATCAGACAGACTGAAATGTGTCAAACAAATCTGGGCTCGGAGTTAGACGTACAAAGGCGTATCGGACGAATTTGTAAGCAGAATCAACACACAAAGATACACCAGACAGATTCACAATTGAAGTCAAACGTATGGACTCATATCGAACGGATCCGAAATCAGAATCAAATATACAGGATTGTTTCATACAAAGTTGTGACCAGTCAAACCGAAGTGTATCAAACACACACGCGGTCAAAATCAAACGCACCGAAGCATATCAGACGGATTTATATCCAGATTCAGACCCACAGAGGTGCGCCAGACAGGAACGGATTCAGAATCAAACGCACAAAAGGTTCATCGGACAGGTACATAGTCGAACTCAGAATCACAGAGGCGTACTAGGTAGAGCTTCATCGGAATTGGAAGTGCAGAAGCACCACAGATAGATTGTCAATTTAGGATCACATCATTCACATTAAGGCTCCAATAATTCATGAGAATTTCCTTTTTATTTGCAAACTCACTCATCAGTCGTCACACAATTTACCTTGCGTCTTACGTATCGACTCCTTCAAAAATTCCAATTACTCACACTGCTTATCTTTTGTTTATCACAACATTAGTTTCCGGGGTTCGGCTCTTAGCCCTCATAGGCAGCCAATGAGAATCATACACACACACATACACATACATATACACATACACACGTTTATTCATACCTTACTGGCGAACATCTCTGGCTGTTATTCAAATTCGTTCAATTTCCCAAGAGGTGTCGTCCCCTTTCCTTTTTGCCCATTTAGTCCGCCTCGTTCCGCGCGACTCTCGAAAGGGCACTAATTACTTCACACACATCCTATTTGCCTTTGGTTACCCCAAGTTTTCATTTACCTTAATCATACTTACACTTGTGCAAAATTTTGCGTTACTTCCCAGGGGGTCACCCATCCCAGAATTGCTCTGGCTTGAGCACGGTTAACCCTGAAACCTTTACACATTTTGACGCGTTAGGGCTGATATAATTTCGCCAATCGCCCCGCACGACCTTTGTCACGTAATTTTAGGCCAAACGGGATCTTAGCAAATTTTTCGGAAATTTTTCGTAGCGGGTCCCACTCTGACCCAAAGAGGTCGTTTGCTTTTCTGGCTGTGTGGTCTATCGTTCTAGCCTTCCAAATCCCATATACTTTCCTCCCACATGTACAGATAACTGCCTCGGATATTTTCATTAATTGAGATTCTTACCCTACCTTTACTGACACACACAAAAAGAATATCGCATAATACTGAGGTACAAACCTACCATTGCACATATTCATTAAACAAAAGGGTTAGTAGTATACCTGGGTCTGTGTCTGGGGGTGCCTCTGGGTCCCGACGACCGGTCAAAGCATAGATGCGGTTCGAGGGACCGCTAGAATCTGAACCCCCACCACGGCCTCTACCGCGGCCCGCTGGTGCTGGCATACCTCGCCCCGCAGAGCGCGTGGCCGAAGGGGTAGAAGACGAACCCGCAACAGATCTCATCGGCGGTGCGCGCTACCGGAACCGCCTGCCCACGGACAATCCCGCATGATATGGCCCTGGCGGCCGCAAGCAAAACAGGCCCCTGTGGCCCTGAAGCACTCACCTGGGTGCGATCTTCCACAATACGAACACTGGGGTATGGGTGGCCTAAACTGACTGGGACCCCTGCTCGCCTGAGGACCTGGGGCTCTGGAACTCTGGTCTGCCCTGGACGGTCCTGCTCCATCAAACCTCTTACCAACAGACTGTGTGTCCCGGCCTGACGGAGGAAAGTACCCGCTGGACTGATACTGCGGCTGCCCGCCCCGGGAATCTCCAGGATACCCCGCTGATCTGGCCCTCTTGGGCCGTCTCCCATCATACTCTCGGCTGGGCCGATCTACTCGGTGCCGGTTCTCCATCCCCTGGGCGTAGGCCTGTAGACGGGCAATGTCCATATCTGTCTGCAATGATACCGCCATACACCCGTCAATCAAGTAACGATCCAGCCCCATAACATATCTATGCATCCGGTCTGTCATATCTGCCACCACGGCAGGGGCATACCGGGCCAGGGAATCAAACTCCAAATTATATTCACGGACGCTCCGACCCCTCTGCTGCAGATGCAAAAACCGATCAGCTCGCTCCCGTCGTAACTCTGGGGGCAGAAAGTGGCGGGTGAAAGCAGTCGCAAACTGATCCCACATAGCTGGAGGAGCACCCTCACCCCGGGATAGCTCCCAAGTCTCATACCAATGCGCGGCAACATCCCGAAGTCTATGCGAAGCTAGCTCAACCGACTCGGTCTCTGACGCCCTGACCAAGTCTAATGCACGCCGCATCCCCCGAATGAAGTCATGGGGGTCCTCGTCGGGCTTAGACCCGAAAAACTCTGGAGGGCCGCATAACAAGAACTCCCGAACTCTCAGGCTTTCCCGCCTGTCCTCATCATCATCGTCCCTCCGCCCGCGCCTGCGAGCCTGTCCGGCTACAATCGTGGTCAGCAACTGTACAGCCTCCCTCAGGGTCCTATCCTCCGCCCCTGGCTGAGGAGCTGGAGTCTCAGGAGCGGGTACACGGACCTCTGGAGCTGCTGAAGGTCCCGCTCCAGGTTGTACTAATGGGGGTGTAGCAGACCCCTCAGAATGAGGTGTAACCTCAGGCAAATCATAAACACGAGCCCGAGTAGCCCGTTGTGCCTGACTGGTCTCTCCCATCTTCGCCTTGCCCTTCTGGGCCGCCGTTGCCTTCTTCGGAGGCATCACTGCAAACACAACAACGGGTCAGATCAAAATGACCCTATTAACACAGCTCTATCGCACGATCTAAGATTCCAAAGAAAGGGCAACACAACATCCTAGATGTCCTGTAGCTCCTTGTTTATAGATGTGGTGCACAACACATCGATAAACAAGACTCTACTAGACACGGCCTGTAGACATTCCGAGGAAAAACCGCTCTGATACCACTTTTGTCACGACCCAGCCCCGTGGGCCGCGACTGGTGCCCTTCCGGGACACCCCAAACGAACTCACACCCAGATCATCGTAATCAGACTCGACCAAACTCAACGTACGTTATTCGAACTCAACATCGTAATCAGACAACTACCGAACACTTATCCTAAGCAGTCGCCCGTACAGATCAAACAAATCACAAATCAGAAAGGAGGCGGAATATACATCGCCAAATTTCACACACACACATCAGAGGGGTGGCGGAATGTACATCGCCCCCAAATGCATACACACACATACAAACTCAGAGGCCGACTTGGCCATAGTAGCGTACGGGCCGCTTAAGATTGCAAAACAGACTCACATGCAAACACACCGGACCCACGACCCACAAATCTGACTACAGGCCTCTAGACAAAACAGAACATAAGAACATAGGACGGGACAGGGCCCCGCCGTACCCACTCATCCAAATATACAGAATACAGACACAACAAAAGATATGTACCAAAAGTAGGCTCCGGATCAAAGGGGAGCTCTCCAACACAGCAGAATGAGTAGCCTAAACTGGTGGACCACCCAAACGAGCTTCTGTACCTGCGGGCATGAAACACAGCCCCCGAAGAAACGGGGGTCAGTACGGGAGAAGTACTGAGTATGTAAAGCAGAAGGTACAGAAATCACAAACACAGCTGGAGTCAGAAAGAACAAACACACCGACATCGCAAACGAGCAAACCTGTGCGGGAGGCGAACGTACAAATGCAAATCAAATCATGTATAGGGTTTAGGAACGTGGTCACCCCCCCGACGCTGGTGCCACAACACATCATAACTCCAGAAGTTTTCAAATCTCCGTACAATCTCCAGACACATCATATCACACACATATCACATCATCAGAACATATCAAATGCCATATCACATCATAACTCCATAAACGGTAACCGGCCCTATGGCGAGGCCTCGGAAACCGTAACACATCATAACTCCCGAATATATTATAGCGCGCACGATCACAAAGTCGGCCCGGGTACCGACGAACGAAATCATAGCAGACAGCACGAACAGAGTAGTGCAGAAACCATATGCATATCAAAAATAATTTACCGGACTCAACATATAGTTTACATATAGGTATATACCGACGCCAGAAGGCTCGGAGTAGGAATCAGATTAAGCAAAATTTGCGGGAAAAAGGTACGAAGTTCCAAACTGCCAAATCTTTAGAGAAGACTGTTTATAGGTCATTTTCCGAAAACCTCACATTATTCAAAGTACAAAACGTTCACTAATGGCATAGGAAGTTTCAAACGCAGCATTGGGTCATAAACAAACGATTGCTGATCATAGCGGACGCAAACGAACCAAACAAACCGAATAAGGGAAGCCTCGGGGCTTGCGGGCCCACCTCGAGTCAAATTGAGGCGGCGGACACAAATCACAGACTTTAGGCTCCCTAGAGCCATCTACGAAAGTTTCGGAGAGTTTCGGACACAACAGCAAAAGTTATGGAGGTTCGAACACTCTTCTAACCAAATACAACAAAAAGGGTTCAATTGCGCTGAATGAATAGTACTCCAATTTGAACCTAGATTTCCAAGAGCAGAGTTACCCCCGAGATTCCGATCTTAACCTAGTATGACTAGGACATGCCAAAAGAAGGATAGGTAGGCTTTACATACCTGGTTGGCGCCTCACGCTTGTCAAATCGCGATTCCCGTTTCGTCCGAAAACTGCAAATGGTCACTTTTACCAGTTACTATTCATGAGAGTTAGCATTTTCATCTTTGGGGCTATACTTGGCTACCGAAATTTCGGCAGCATTTCCCCTATAAATCTAACATCCCCGAGACTTGGCTCGGCTCAAAATACAACAACAACAACAATCCCAAACATCATTACACAATACAAACCACAATAGTTCTACATTCAAGCTTCAAAGTTCCAAATCTATTTCCACATTAGTCCATTCATTCACTCATTCCCAATTATTCAAACACACTACATACAAGTTCCAAACCACATACAAACATCCCCAAAGTTCACTACTTTCCAATTTTCATTCAAAACACCAAAAGTTACGACGAACGTTCTAACTTGCGTCGTTTCTTTCCAAATTCGTTATCATCAACCATAAATCTTATTTAAGGTCTTTAGTGTCATAAATATACTATGATATACACAAATATACCAAATGTATACGCTTTCCGATAACGTCCGAAATTATTTTCTAGCACCAACTCAATTCTTTAATCGATCCTTTACGACACAAAGATCACAACAACACATTATTCAAACTAAACAAGATAAAATTCTTATGGCTTGCACCACATGGAACTCACGGCCAAACACACCCTTTTTACCACACACACACCATGCACAAACACAACTTCATCCCACAATCTTCACACTAATCCAATCACTAACACATATACATCCATTTCATAACATTAAAACATAAAAATCTTACCTTGTTCTTAAGATTCCGATTCGCCGCAAACGTCGCCCTTTCGTCAAACTAATTGTACCCCGTTGAAGAGGGGCTCGAGTACTTCATAATACGTTAAGGACAAGAATTTTTGGATCACCACAAAAGCTAGCAAATTTTTTTTTCTTTCCCTATACCCTTCGGCCGAGAGCCATTTTTTGAGTGTTCTTGAATTTGTGTATTATTTTCTTGATAATTCCCAAGGGTGCTTGATATATATCCACTCATAGGTCATGTGCATAGCACATGACCTTAATGAAATGGGCTTGGGCTTGCCCCCCCCCCCCCCCCTTGGCCGGCCTCTTCAAGGACTTGGGCTTCAATTCCTTGTTGTCCAAACTTGGCCCAATTCGTGAAATGTCCCGTTTTGTAATTCCCGAAACTACTTTCTAAAATTCCAAATTTACCCTCGGCCTTCCCCGAGGTCTTGACATCAATGATTTCATAATCAACATGAGCATAGCAACTTGAATCAAATTATTTCCTCAACACACACAAGTCTTATTTATTTCTTGATTTCCCGTTATACGAAAATACGGGACATAACATTCTCCCCCCCTTAAGAACATTCGTCCTCGAATGTTGAATCGACCTCATGGATGTCGTACTACTCCAGGAGGGTTCTCTTGATAGTTGTCCTTTATTGATTTTTCCGACATGGCTCCTTTACCAACATTAGGGGGCAAATTTTCACGTCACTGACTCAAATGCCTTCATAATACACTTTCTCATACCCCACGTGATTACCGGACCACACGCTATATTCTTGTAATGGACGAACGCTTTCCGGACATCATAGTCAATATCATTTTCTTGTCACACTCCTGAGTTTCCTTACCGCATCGTCGTAATCTCACTTTACTTCATATCAGACACTTCATGCCAAACAGATTCAGAACTAAAGCCGGACGCACATAAGCATATCGGACAGATTCATAGTCAACATCAAAGGTATAGAAGTATATCAGACAGACTGAAATGTGTCAAACAAATCTGGGCTCGGAGTTAGACGTACAAAGGCGTATCGGACGAATTTGTAAGCAGAATCAACACACAAAGATACACCAGACAGATTCACAATTGAAGTCAAACGTATGGACTCATATCGAACGGATCCGAAATCAGAATCAAATATACAGGATTGTTTCATACAAAGTTGTGACCAGTCAAACCGAAGTGTATCAAACACACACGCGGTCAAAATCAAACGCACTGAAGCATATCAGACGGATTTATATCCAGATTCAGACCCACAGAGGTGCGCCAGACAGGAACGGATTCAGAATCAAACGCACAAAAGGTTCATCGGACAGGTACATAGTCGAACTCAGAATCACAGAGGCGTACTAGGTAGAGCTTCATCGGAATTGGAAGTGCAGAAGCACCACAGATAGATTGTCAATTTAGGATCACATCATTCACATTAAGGCTCCAATAATTCATGAGAATTTCCTTTTTATTTGCAAACTCACTCATCAGTCGTCACACAATTTACCTTGCGTCTTACGTATCGACTCCTTCAAAAATTCCAATTACTCACACTGCTTATCTTTTGTTTATCACAACATTAGTTTCCGGGGTTCGGCTCTTAGCCCTCATAGGCAGCCAATGAGAATCATACACACACACATACACATACATATACACATACACACGTTTATTCATACCTTACTGGCGAACATCTCTGGCTGTTATTCAAATTCGTTCAATTTCCCAAGAGGTGTCGTCCCCTTTCCTTTTTGCCCATTTAGTCCGCCTCGTTCCGCGCGACTCTCGAAAGGGCACTAATTACTTCACACACATCCTATTTGCCTTTGGTTACCCCAAGTTTTCATTTACCTTAATCATACTTACACTTGTGCAAAATTTTGCGTTACTTCCCAGGGGGTCACCCATCCCAGAATTGCTCTGGCTTGAGCACGGTTAACCCTGAAACCTTTACACATTTTGACGCGTTAGGGCTGATATAATTTCGCCAATCGCCCCGCACGACCTTTGTCACGTAATTTTAGGCCAAACGGGATCTTAGCAAATTTTTCGGAAATTTTTCGTAGCGGGTCCCACTCTGACCCAAAGAGGTCGTTTGCTTTTCTGGCTGTGTGGTCTATCGTTCTAGCCTTCCAAATCCCATATACTTTCCTCCCACATGTACAGATAACTGCCTCGGATATTTTCATTAATTGAGATTCTTACCCTACCTTTACTGACACACACAAAAAGAATATCGCATAATACTGAGGTACAAACCTACCATTGCACATATTCATTAAACAAAAGGGTTAGTAGTATACCTGGGTCTGTGTCTGGGGGTGCCTCTGGGTCCCGACGACCGGTCAAAGCATAGATGCGGTTCGAGGGACCGCTAGAATCTGAACCCCCACCACGGCCTCTACCGCGGCCCGCTGGTGCTGGCATACCTCGCCCCGCAGAGCGCGTGGCCGAAGGGGTAGAAGACGAACCCGCAACAGATCTCATCGGCGGTGCGCGCTACCGGAACCGCCTGCCCACGGACAATCCCGCATGATATGGCCCTGGCGGCCGCAAGCAAAACAGGCCCCTGTGGCCCTGAAGCACTCACCTGGGTGCGATCTTCCACAATACGAACACTGGGGTATGGGTGGCCTAAACTGACTGGGACCCCTGCTCGCCTGAGGACCTGGGGCTCTGGAACTCTGGTCTGCCCTGGACGGTCCTGCTCCATCAAACCTCTTACCAACAGACTGTGTGTCCCGGCCTGACGGAGGAAAGTACCCGCTGGACTGATACTGCGGCTGCCCGCCCCGGGAATCTCCAGGATACCCCGCTGATCTGGCCCTCTTGGGCCGTCTCCCATCATACTCTCGGCTGGGCCGATCTACTCGGTGCCGGTTCTCCATCCCCTGGGCGTAGGCCTGTAGACGGGCAATGTCCATATCTGTCTGCAATGATACCGCCATACACCCGTCAATCAAGTAACGATCCAGCCCCATAACATATCTATGCATCCGGTCTGTCATATCTGCCACCACGGCAGGGGCATACCGGGCCAGGGAATCAAACTCCAAATTATATTCACGGACGCTCCGACCCCTCTGCTGCAGATGCAAAAACCGATCAGCTCGCTCCCGTCGTAACTCTGGGGGCAGAAAGTGGCGGGTGAAAGCAGTCGCAAACTGATCCCACATAGCTGGAGGAGCACCCTCACCCCGGGATAGCTCCCAAGTCTCATACCAATGCGCGGCAACATCCCGAAGTCTATGCGAAGCTAGCTCAACCGACTCGGTCTCTGACGCCCTGACCAAGTCTAATGCACGCCGCATCCCCCGAATGAAGTCATGGGGGTCCTCGTCGGGCTTAGACCCGAAAAACTCTGGAGGGCCGCATAACAAGAACTCCCGAACTCTCAGGCTTTCCCGCCTGTCCTCATCATCATCGTCCCTCCGCCCGCGCCTGCGAGCCTGTCCGGCTACAATCGTGGTCAGCAACTGTACAGCCTCCCTCAGGGTCCTATCCTCCGCCCCTGGCTGAGGAGCTGGAGTCTCAGGAGCGGGTACACGGACCTCTGGAGCTGCTGAAGGTCCCGCTCCAGGTTGTACTAATGGGGGTGTAGCAGACCCCTCAGAATGAGGTGTAACCTCAGGCAAATCATAAACACGAGCCCGAGTAGCCCGTTGTGCCTGACTGGTCTCTCCCATCTTCGCCTTGCCCTTCTGGGCCGCCGTTGCCTTCTTCGGAGGCATCACTGCAAACACAACAACGGGTCAGATCAAAATGACCCTATTAACACAGCTCTATCGCACGATCTAAGATTCCAAAGAAAGGGCAACACAACATCCTAGATGTCCTGTAGCTCCTTGTTTATAGATGTGGTGCACAACACATCGATAAACAAGACTCTACTAGACACGGCCTGTAGACATTCCGAGGAAAAACCGCTCTGATACCACTTTTGTCACGACCCAGCCCCGTGGGCCGCGACTGGTGCCCTTCCGGGACACCCCAAACGAACTCACACCCAGATCATCGTAATCAGACTCGACCAAACTCAACGTACGTTATTCGAACTCAACATCGTAATCAGACAACTACCGAACACTTATCCTAAGCAGTCGCCCGTACAGATCAAACAAATCACAAATCAGAAAGGAGGCGGAATATACATCGCCAAATTTCACACACACACATCAGAGGGGTGGCGGAATGTACATCGCCCCCAAATGCATACACACACATACAAACTCAGAGGCCGACTTGGCCATAGTAGCGTACGGGCCGCTTAAGATTGCAAAACAGACTCACATGCAAACACACCGGACCCACGACCCACAAATCTGACTACAGGCCTCTAGACAAAACAGAACATAAGAACATAGGACGGGACAGGGCCCCGCCGTACCCACTCATCCAAATATACAGAATACAGACACAACAAAAGATATGTACCAAAAGTAGGCTCCGGATCAAAGGGGAGCTCTCCAACACAGCAGAATGAGTAGCCTAAACTGGTGGACCACCCAAACGAGCTTCTGTACCTGCGGGCATGAAACACAGCCCCCGAAGAAACGGGGGTCAGTACGGGAGAAGTACTGAGTATGTAAAGCAGAAGGTACAGAAATCACAAACACAGCTGGAGTCAGAAAGAACAAACACACCGACATCGCAAACGAGCAAACCTGTGCGGGAGGCGAACGTACAAATGCAAATCAAATCATGTATAGGGTTTAGGAACGTGGTCACCCCCCCGACGCTGGTGCCACAACACATCATAACTCCAGAAGTTTTCAAATCTCCGTACAATCTCCAGACACATCATATCACACACATATCACATCATCAGAACATATCAAATGCCATATCACATCATAACTCCATAAACGGTAACCGGCCCTATGGCGAGGCCTCGGAAACCGTAACACATCATAACTCCCGAATATATTATAGCGCGCACGATCACAAAGTCGGCCCGGGTACCGACGAACGAAATCATAGCAGACAGCACGAACAGAGTAGTGCAGAAACCATATGCATATCAAAAATAATTTACCGGACTCAACATATAGTTTACATATAGGTATATACCGACGCCAGAAGGCTCGGAGTAGGAATCAGATTAAGCAAAATTTGCGGGAAAAAGGTACGAAGTTCCAAACTGCCAAATCTTTAGAGAAGACTGTTTATAGGTCATTTTCCGAAAACCTCACATTATTCAAAGTACAAAACGTTCACTAATGGCATAGGAAGTTTCAAACGCAGCATTGGGTCATAAACAAACGATCGCTGATCATAGCGGACGCAAACGAACCAAACAAACCGAATAAGGGAAGCCTCGGGGCTTGCGGGCCCACCTCGAGTCAAATTGAGGCGGCGGACACAAATCACAGACTTTAGGCTCCCTAGAGCCATCTACGAAAGTTTCGGAGAGTTTCGGACACAACAGCAAAAGTTAGGGAGGTTCGAACACTCTTCTAACCAAATACAACAAAAAGGGTTCAATTGCGCTGAATGAATAGTACTCCAATTTGAACCTAGATTTCCAAGAGCAGAGTTACCCCCGAGATTCCGATCTTAACCTAGGATGACTAGGACATGCCAAAAGAAGGATAGGTAGGCTTTACATACCTGGTTGGCGCCTCACGCTTGTCAAATCGCGATTCCCGTTTCGTCCGAAAACTGCAAATGGTCACTTTTACCAGTTACTATTCATGAGAGTTAGCATTTTACCAAATGTATACGCTTTCCGATAACGTCCGAAATTATACCAAATGTATACGCTTTCCGATAACGTCCGAAATTATTTTCTAGCACCAACTCAATTCTCTAATCGATCCTTTACGACACAAAGATCACAACAACACATTATTCAAACTAAACAAGATAAAATTCTTATGGCTTGCACCACATGGAACTCACGGCCAAACACACCCTTTTTACCACACACACACCATGCACAAACACAACTTCATCCCACAATCTTCACACTAATCCAATCACTAACACATATACATCCATTTCATAACATTAAAACATAAAAATCTTACCTTGTTCTTAAGATTCCGATTCGCCGCAAACGTCGCCCTTTCGTCAAACTAATTGTACCCCGTTGAAGAGGGGCTCGAGTACTTCATAATACGTTAAGGACAAGAATTTTTGGATCACCACAAAAGCTAGCAAATTTTTTTTTCTTTCCCTATACCCTTCGGCCGAGAGCCATTTTTTGAGTGTTCTTGAATTTGTGTATTATTTTCTTGATAATTCCCAAGGGTGCTTGATATATATCCACTCATAGGTCATGTGCATAGCACATGACCTTAATGAAATGGGCTTGGGCTTGCCCCCCCCTTGGCCGGCCTCTTCAAGGACTTGGGCTTCAATTCCTTGTTGTCCAAACTTGGCCCAATTCGTGAAATGTCCCGTTTTGTAATTCCCGAAACTACTTTCTAAAATTCCAAATTTACCCTCGGCCTTCCCCGAGGTCTTGACATCAATGATTTCATAATCAACATGAGCATAGCAACTTGAATCAAATTATTTCCTCAACACACACAAGTCTTATTTATTTCTTGATTTCCCGTTATACGAAAATACGGGACATAACACCTTCCAAATGCAACAAGAACAACAATAACACATTTCCTTCTTTCAAGTTCATGAACTACACCAACAATTTACACAATAACAACATTTTTTTCCATAAACACAAGAAATGGTTTTTAACATCACATTAGCTTCTAATACCACTCTCCAACACTTACAACTTCAACTATAATCATCAAACTTTCATTATCAACATAGAATCCACAACAACAACAACCCAAAACACTAGATAAAATAATTGAGTCATTATTCCTACACAACACACATATATACGGCCACAACATACATCCATATTTTCATGAATTTCACCATTTCTACATACTATAACATACAAAACCATCCATAACATATAAAAGAAGATTAATTTTTACCTTTTTCCCTTAACTTCTCACTTGGCTATGATTATGAACTTGCAACAAAGAGGGGTCTACATGCTCCAACAGTTATACCACGTTAAAGAGAACCTCCAATTAGTGGGAATACTAGAATAAAATATTTTTTTGGATCAAAATTGAAGGCTTCAATTTTTTTCCACTATGGCCGAATGGCCCCTTGTGTTTGTCTTCTTCAAGTTTCTTGAAAATTCTAAATGGAGAAGATGAGAAATGTGCTCTAATTATCATCTTTTATGTATTAATGTTGGGCTCCCATGTGGGCCTTGGCCCACTTCATTTGGCCGGCCACTTGGCCCCTTTTATTCAAGCCCACTCTCCTTTTTTTTTGTTTTGCAATTCATGAAAATTTATTTTCCAAATTCCAAATTTGCCCTTAGCCTTCCTCCATATTTCTATGAGTCATCTTGTGAATTTCCCTTTTTACCCCTATCCATTCTTAATATTTCCACATCAAAATTTTTCATAAACAACTTATGTATTAAACAAGATCAAAATATAGCCTTGTCCTTAACTTGTCGCAATTACCTTAAAATATCCGAATGTGCAAAATACGGGATATAACATCCTCCCCCTCTTTAGAACATTCATCCTCGAATGTTGAACTGGCCTCATGGTGTATTATAATACTTCGAGGAGGTCCCCTTTTATAGTTGTCACATACGATCACTTAACATATCCGTTTTAGAGGCTTAGGTTGCCTGTAGGCGTAGAAAACAATTAGGGATACTTCCTCTTCATCTCTTCTTTCGGCTTCCCAGATCGTCTCATCTTTATTATTGTTTGGCCGCAATACTTTAACCGGAACCACGTCTTTGGCATATAACTTTCTCACCTGACCATCCGTTATGGACACAGACTACTCCTTATATGGTAGCTTCTCTGTCACTCAGATATCATTTATATGAAACACTTGGGAAGGGTCACCAACACATTTGCAAAGCATAGGCACGTGGAAGACTAGATGTACCGCTTCTAATTCGGTGGTAAATTTGATTCATGGGTGACTTTTCCAACCTTGCAGACGATCTAATAGGGTTCATTGTACTTCGGACAGAGCTTCCCCTTCTTGCCGAATCTCATTACGCCCCTCATGGGTGACATTTTCAGAAATATCTAATTACCTATTTGAAATGCGAGGTGTCGACGTCGATTTTCGACGTATGATTCCCGTTGACTCTGGGCTGCCCGTAACCGTTTCTGAATGGGTCCTTCTTTATCAACTGCATGTTGGATTATATCTGGGTCGATTAACTTAGTTCCATCGACATCGAACTAACCAATCGGTAATTTGCACTTCCTGCCATACCGAACCTCACATGGTGCCATTTCGGGTTGTCCTTTTTATATTTGTTTACCTCTTCAGGTGTCTTCCATATTTTCTCTCTATATCTAGCTCATGGTACACTTATTGTCAATTCATTTCTGCATCCTTTCGTAATCTTTACGATATGCCAACATACTCCGAACTCCGGCCCCGAGCTAATAAGTCCCCTTTTCTGGGGTTTGAATTGTCATAGTTCATTTTAAGTCTAGCATGTCCTCCCCCCTTTATTAAGAGGGTCTGCATACGCCTACCCTATAAGTAACCATCGCTTTCCATGATCTTCTTACAATTGAAATTCCTTCATCGCGGAGTCTGTCCTGTCTATCTCCTTGCTAAGTACGTTCTCGTTTTTAATCGGAATACTTATAGGGGCATCCATTTCTGACGCTTACTTTTTTTTTCCATTTTGACATACCTCTGTCCTTTATGTCTAACAATGTCATTAACCTTTTGATGCGTAACTGTTTCTAGTTACTTTCTTCCTAACCACTCTTTTTTTCCTTCAATCAAGCCATCAGTATCATTAATCTTTCTTAGGGAATAACTTTCTTCTCTTGTTGTTTGTAGCATCGGCTCTGAAGTTCGCAAAGTATTCTTTTATACGCGCGAATTGGTTCCATTCTTAAGTCACCCTCCAGGAAGGCTTCTCTATGTTCAAAGCAACCAGATCGATATGGCTACGCATTTATCCTTTTGTAATTATATCCTTCTATAATAAAGGATTCGGCCAAGTTTTCCTTTCCTTCGTGCCTATTCCTTATCTTTCACTCTATTTTCTCGATAATCGAATTCCTCAGTCTTCATATGAATCCTCATTCCATGTCATAGGTTTTCTTATCAATTGCACCAACTCACTACCCTTATCCTTCCCTTGGCAAGTAATCGGTTTGCTATCGCCAACTTATTAAAGTATCCTCCATACTCCCATATGCTTGTCCTATTTTCACCGTTAACCTTCCTCAGGTTTGTTCCTCTTTTTTGTTCTATACTATCACATTCTAGTTCTTTTACAGACCTATCCTTCAAATTTCTATGCAAATAGTTTCATTCTTTGCCCGTCGGCTCTCCCGAGGCTTTACTTCCCCATATTCCTTTCTTTCGACACTTCTGATACTTCGAATCTCCTTGCCCTTCACGTACTAGCTTTCTTTCTGTTCCCGGATATCGTTGTATTAGGACTTTCCAGCCTTGACTAGTAGTAGAATCAGTATCAGTCTATTCCATAACATCTGTACCATACCTTTCGCTTCGTCTCTTGAATTTCGTTCAGTTAATGTCTTCCATACATTGCAACACTGGTTGCTAGGGTCCACCTATCGATCGATATAGTCATAAATGGAATGTCATATGCATACATATACATTTACTACCATTTCGCTTACAAAACATTTCCAAACGCTATTCAAACTTACTGTGATTGCAGAGTTGTGTTGCGCTTTCTTCCTTTTCACCAGTCTAGTCCACCTTAGCCTACCCGACCTCTTTAAGGTTTCTAACCACTCCGCATATTATAATTTCCTTTAGGTTACCCCAATTTCCCATTTGTCTCTTATATCTACATTTGTGGAAATTTTAGTACACTTCCCTGGGGGTCACCCATCCCAAAATTGCTCTCACCCTAGCACGCTTAACCTCGAAACTTTAATGCATTTCGATGCGTTAATGCTGGTATAATTGCATCCACTACCCCGCACGACCTTTATCACGTAATCTAGGGCAAGTCGGTGTCTTAACAACTTCCAATAGGTTCTCGTAACGTGTTCCACTCCGATCTAGAGAGGGTCGTTTACTTTCCTGACTATACAATTACCGTGTTAACCTTTTAAATCCTCAATATTCACTTTCCATCTGTATGTATGGCTACCTCGAGCAGTTCTATCGATTCGGGTTCTATCCCACTTCTATTAGTAACTTGGAGGGGGAAAATATACAATAAAGTAGAGCCTAGACCTGTCAATGCATATACATTTCGGGAAAAGACCAATAATATACCTGTGTCCACGTTTGGTGACGCCTCCGGGTCCTGTCGGCTGGCCAGAGCATATAGGCGGTTCGAAGGGCCGCTAGAACTAGGAACTCTGCCGCGGCCTCTACCACGGCCTGCTGGTGCCGGCATACCCTGCCCCGTAGGGCGCATGACTACAAAAGAGGAAGATGGGCCAGCAACTGACCCAGTGGGCTGGGCTGAACCACCTGGACCACCCCTAAATGGGCACTCCCTCATAACATGGCCTGGACGGCCGCAATTAAAGCAAGCACCTATAGCAAAACGACATTCCCCGAAATGGGGCCTACCACAACGAGAACACCGAGACAAAGGTGGCCTTGTCTGGCTGATCCCTCTGCTCGACTGCGAACCCGTAGTCCTGGAGCTTTTACCAGCCTCTCAATATACTGTGCTATCAAGTCACTTACCAGTAGACTGTGGGGGTGCACTTCGTGCTGACTGAGAAGGATGGCTAGTATGCTGTTGAGGTCCTCGAAACTCCCCGGAATACCCAGCCGATCTAGCCCTCTTAGGCTGCCACCTATCACGATCTCTATCGGGCTGACGCCCTCTATGTCGATCCTCCATTCCTTGTGCGTATGCCTGCAGCCGAGCAATATCCATCCCAGGCTGAGATGCCACCGCCATACAGCTATCCACCAGATAATGATCCAACCCCATCACATATCGGTGCATCCTGTCGGTCATATCAGCTATGATGGTGGGCGCATATCTTGCTAGGGAGTCAAACTCTAGGCTGTACTCTCGAATACTCCTGCCCCTCTGTCTCAGCTGTAAAAATCTGTCAACCCTAGATCGCAGCGCCTCGGGAGGCAGGAACTGACCAAGAAAGGCCTCTGTAAACTCGGCCCACACCGCTGGGGGAGCATCCTCACCCCTAGACAGCTCTGAGGACTCATACCAATTTACTGCTACATCACGCAATCGATATGAATCCAGCTCGACAGACTCAGTCTCGGAAGCTCTGACTAACCTCAGCGTACGCTGCATCTGTCGAATAAAATCCCGGGGATCCTCCTCGGGATTTGACCCGTAGAACTCTGGGCGATTACAAGTCAAAAAGTCATGAACTCTCAAGCTGTCATATCTATCCACATCATCACCCCCTAGCCCGCGTCTGCGAGCCTGCCCGCTACTAATCTAGTCAGAAACTGTATTGCATCTCTCATCGCCCTGTCCTCTGCTCCTGGCTGAGGAGCTGGTGGCTCGGGTGCTGGAGCCTCTGGAGCTAATGGTGGGGCCACCCCCTGATCCAAAGTGGTAGCGACTGCTGCCCTAGGCTCCACTGATAATGGTGGCGTAGCGACTGCTGCCCTAGGCTCCACTGGGGCATAATCGCGGGCATAGTCTGGGCACGGGCCCTGGTAACTCTCTGGGCCTCGCTAGTCTCTCCAACTGCTGCTGACTTGCCCTTCTGGGCAGCTGTCGCTTTTCTCGGAGGCATCGCTAAAAACATAAAATTTCGTCAGAAAGGAACCATCCTAATAATACAGCTCTATCGCACGATCTAAGATCGAAAGAAAAGGTAACACTCTAAATGTGCTGTAGCTTCCTGTTTATAGATGTGGTGCACCACACACCGATAAAAAAGACTCTACTAGACACGGCCTGTATACATTTCGAGGAAAAACCGCTCTGATACCACTTTTGTCACGACCCAACCCCGTGGGCCGCAACTAGTGCCCGAGCAGGACATCCAGACGTACTCACTTACCAGAATCGGCATACAAATGGCAAACCCAGATTCGGCGTACACTAACTTATACAGATACAAAGATCAGATGTCGTCTTAAGCGGTTACATATAACAAACATATCATCCAGAAGCCACCAAGGCTGTCGTAAAACATATCGCCCAAAAACATATACATACACATACATACGCACAAACCGTTAAGGCTGTCATAGCAACTGGAACCGCTTAGACGCAAACCACACAGACATAACTGAACCATAACGACCCATGACCCACATACATGTCTACAGGCCTCAAACAAAGACAACAGAATCATATGACGGGACAGGGCCCCGCCGTACCCCAGAATATATACATACATATATACAACGGAAGAGTCTGTACCAAAATGCAGGCTCCAGAACAAGGGAGCACTCCAAAGCAGCAGAATAGATGGCCTAAGCTATCGGGTCACTCACGTGAACGTCTGTACCTGCGGGCATGAAACGAAGCCCCCGAAGAAGAGGGGGTCAGTACGGAATATGTACTGAGTATGTAAGGCATGAAATGCAACTGAAAAGATCATAACTGAAGTCGAGATTCCAGGAGTCAAGTATGATAATAAAGAAACCATTGTACCTGTACAGTACGAGACAGAATCAAACATACCAATAGCACATACCGTACCCGGCCCATTACGGGACTCGGTGAATAAAATCATGTCATCACGTCATCATGAACATATGTATACGTATACCGTACCCGGCCCTCTAGTGAGGGACTCGGTGAATAGAGTCATGCATGTCAACATCATATATCATATATATACCGTACCCGGCCCTCTAGTGAGGGACTTGGTGAATAAAGTCATGTCATCATATCAGCATGCTATCATATCATCATGCATATACATACATACATACCGTACCCGGCCCTCTAGTGAGGGACTCTGTGAATCAAATCATCATATGCCCTCCTGGCCGCCGTAACATATCATCATCTCATCATGTCATCATATACATATACCGTACCCGACCCTCTAATGAGGGACTCGGTGAACAATGCAGTGAAGTGCGCATGAAAACATACCCGGCCCGGGACTCGGTGAAAGACATATTGAGGCGTGCACGAGCAGAGTAGTGAGAAAACTATATGCATATAAATCAAGACTCGATAGACAAGTATACTTACCGACACCTGAAGGCTCAGAAACAAGTTTCGGGTCAATCTGACTTAGTATAAGAAAGTTATGGACGTTTTAAGTACATAACCTTCTACGAACGTTTTAGAAGCCATTTTTGAAAAATCAAAGCAACAATCATGTTAGGTACCCTTCGAATATTGTTATGGATCAAATCAAATAGAGCTTTTGGAACCATATGTACTAATCAAAATATATCAAAGACTCAATGGAATAATCAAACGTGCCATCATTTGAAAATCAAGACATTAGTCATATCAATTTATCTCTCGAATGCCATTCCGAAACATATCAAATAGATCTTCGGACATCATAGATGTGCATCAAAACCATATGAAATAGCTTATGGAAGTCAAGAATATTAGCCATCCTAGTGGATCTAAGAATAGGAATCTCTTTGAAATCATACATATACGTCATCTGCTCGTTTCATAAGGATCATGCCAAAAGAAAGAAAGGGTAAGCCTTACATACCTTGCCCGCTTCCTACGCTAATCCGAACTTAAGTCTTTGGCTTCGCAAGATCTACAACAATATCAGTGTATACCAAACATTAGCTATGGATACATAGAAGTTCAATCTTCAACCAACACTTTACTTGCAGAAATTTCAGCAGAATCTCCCTTGTAAATACAACTATGCCCGAGAATCCAACTCGGCCAAATCATCAACAACAAATCCGAGAATTTAACTCGGCCAAATTATCAACAACAATACCAACGGTTATTCTAACAATATCCACAATCAATTCAAAATGCATACTAACATTAGCAACTTCTTTCTACAAACTTCGACATCGTTTCATTTATGTTCAATTCATAATTGCCCACATATTCAAGTACTAATCCGAAACCATTCAAACAATATTCAAGAACACTTCAAGCAAGCCGCATAATATTCAAACAATCTAACTAATACTCCATTCCACCCGAAACCTTCCAAATGCAACAAGAACAACAACAACACATTTCCTTTTTTCAAGTTCATGAACTACACCAACAATTTACACAATAACAACATTATTTTCCATAAACACAAGAAATGGTTTTTAACATCACATTAGCTTCTAATACCACTCTCCAACACTTACAACTTCAACTATAATCATCAAACTTTCATTATCAACATAGAATCCACAACAACAACAACCTAAAACACTAGATAAAATAATTGAGTCATTATTCCTACACAACACACATATATACGGCCACAACATACATCCATATTTTCATGAATTTCACCCATTTCTACATACTATAACATACACAACCATCCATAACATATAAAAGAAGAATAATTCTTACCTTTCTCCCCTAACTTCTCACTTGGCTATGATTATGAACTTGCAACAAAGAGGGGTCTACTTGCTCCAACAGTTATACCACGTTAAAGAGAACCTCCAATTAGTGGGAATACTAGAAGAAAATATTTTTTTGGATCAAAATTGAAGGCTTCAATTTTTTTCCACTATGCCCGAATGGCCCCTTGTGTTTGTCTTCTTCAAGTTTCTTGAAAATTCTAAATGGAGAAGATGAGAAATATGCTCTAATTATCATCTTTTAGGTATTAATGTTGGGCTCCCATGTGGGTCTTGGCCCACTTCATTTGGCCGGCCACTTGGCCCCTTTTATTCAAGCCCACTCTCCTTTTTTGTTTTTGTTTTGCAATTCATGAAAATTTATTTTCTAAATTCCAAATTTGCCCTTAGCCTTCCTCCATATTTCTATGAGTCATCTTGCGAATTTCCATTTTTACCCCTATCCATTCCTAATATTTCCACATCCAACTTTTTCATAAACAACTTATGTATTAAACAAGATCAAAATATAGCCTTGTCCTTAACTTGTCGCAATTACGTTAAAATATCCGAATGTGCAAAATACGGGATATAACACTAGTCATGGCCCACGGGGCTGGGTCGTGACAAAAGTGGTATCAGAGTCGTTCGTCCTCAGAGTGTCTACAGACCGTGTCTAGTAGAGTCTTGTTTATCGGTGTGTTGTGCACCACATCTATAAACAGAAAGCTACAGGACATTTAGGATGTTATCTTTCCTTTTTATCCCAGATCGTGCGATAGAGCTATATTATCAGGATGATCCCTTCCTAACATATTATTATGTTTACAGCTATGCCTCCAAAGAAAGCGATAGCCGCCCAGAAGGGAAAATCGGTAGCAGGAGCTACTGGCCAGACTCGAAGAGTTACTAGGGCCCGTGCCCAGCTTATGCCTGAGATTGTGTTCCAGTCGCCGAGTTTTGCTTCACCGCCACTTCCAGAGGAACCTAGGGCAGCGGCAGCTCCAGGTCAGGGGGCGGCTTCACCGCCAACTCCTGAGGTTCCAGTACCCGAGCCTCCAGCTCCTCAGCCAGGGGCGGAGGATAGAGCCATGAGAAATGCAGTTCAGTTGCTGACCAGTTTAGTGGCAGGACAGGCTCGCAAGCATGGACTAGGGGTTGACCAAGCGGATAGACATGATAGTTTGAGAGCCCGAGACTTTTTAAGTTGTAATCCTCCCGATTTTTTTGGGTCAAAGCCCGAGGATGACCCGCAGGAGTTCATTCGGCAGATGCAGCGTACGTTGAGGATAATTAAGGCTTCTGAGACTGAGTCTGTCGAGTTGGCTTCGTATCGATTGCGGGATAAAGCTGTTAATTGGTATGAGTCGTGGGAGTTATCAAGGGGCGAGGATGCTCCTCCAGCAGTATGGGATGAGTTTGTGGAGGCCTTCCTGGGCCATTTTCTGCCTCCAGAGATGCGGCAAGCTAGAGTTGATAGATTCTTACTGTCACGACCCAGCCCCGTGAGCCATGACTAGTGCCCGAGCTGGACACCCATATGTACCTGTTAAACATAGTCGGACTGATACTATAGGTCCTCAATCAATCACAACGAAATAACATACGCAAGCCGACGAGGCTGCCACTATATAAATATCATTATGCTACGCAAGCCGACAAGGCTGCCACTACATATCATTATATTACGCAAGCCGACAAGGCTGCCACTACAAAACGATAACATATGCAAGCCGGCAAGGCTACTACAACAACAGAACTTCCACAATAACTATATAGACACAGCTGATCATAATCCGTATACAACCCACACACATGTCTACAGACCTCTAAGAGTATCAATAGTGAAATATGACGGGACAGGGCCCCGTCGTACCCCTGGACAAACATATATATACATATCAGAAGGTCTGTACCAAAAATCAAGGCCCCGGAACAACGAAGCTCTCCAAGACAGCTGGATGGAAATCCTAAGCTGAGGGATCACCAAATCGAGCGTCTATGGTTGAACAAAAAAGGTTCAATCTCATGAAACCGTTGCGTAGGCGAAACCCGGCAGCTCCACGACCTAAAGATTTTAAAAGAAAGCAAGGAAAACCCTTTACAAAGGATACAGAGATATCTGGACGAAAAAGAAGTAGAGAAAAGGGGAATTCAGG